>NW_028274812.1:93291257-93591357 GCF_037043125.1 Eumetopias jubatus
AGTCTCATCAGTGGTTGGAATGCTATCAGTTGGGGCTACCACACATGAGGCACCTACCTATTATGGCTCTGTACTAAGCAATTTATCACGAGGATTAGAGATTATGGAAATAATCCTCATTAAACATTCTGTGTATATCTACATAATCGAATCCCCACTAGAATCATAGAGGGTACACACTCATATTGTCATCTGCACTTTACAAACAAGGAACTGAGGCTCAGAGTTGTCAGTAACTTGCCTGAGTTAAACAATTCGCAAATGACAGAGCAAGAATGAATTCAAGTGCGTCCGATTTTGTTGTTGGGAGTTGGGGCAGAGTTCAGTGGACCTAGAGAGAAAGAACAGGATCTGGTACTTTAAACCTGATTTTTTTTTTAAAGGAAGGATGTTGAACTTAGTGAGATTTCTCTAAATCCTGCCAGCTACTCTCCCACTAATCTAAGGGGATGAAGGTTTTCTAGAGTATTTTACAGGAAAAAATAAAGAATTAACCCAAAATGAGCACTAGGCTCACTCTCTCTCAGACTCCAGCTTCTCCAGCACCAATCAAATGATCATAATCTCCCTGCTGTGAGAGACAGGGATATTCTCCAAAATAACTGAAATATGTTTTCAGAAATTATTTCACAGAAAAAATAAGTGATGGACAAGTTCATACACGTCTGGCTCAGTTGCTGCAGCATTCTCTTAGTTCAACAGGGCAATAAGTAAATCTGCATTGTTCCAAGCATATTCTTAATCAAATAGGAGTCAAGGGGCGCCTGGCTGGCTCCGTTGGTTAAGCGTCTGCCTTCAGCTCAGGTCATGATCTCAGGGTCCTGGGATCGAGTCTCACATCGGGTTCCCTGCTCAGTGGGGAGTCTGCTTCTCCCTCTGCCCTTCCCCGTTCATGCTTTCTCTCTCTCTCTCTCAAATAAATAATACAATTTTAAAAAAAGAACAAATAGGAATCAAGTCACATGCCTTGTATGATTACTTAGGATGATAGGTAAATAAGATACAACATGGGCCTTTAATTCATTCAATTGTGTGCATATAGGTATTTACAGGCTGTAGGAATATGATGGTATACATGATAGATATTTTCCCTCCCTGGTTCCTGTCTATTGTTGAGAAACCTATGGCTACATATAAAAAACTGTGCCAGATTATAAACCATGTGATACAAGAGAAAGTCAGAGAACATTACTCGTGTAACAAATATTTATTTAATGGCTAACATGTGCAAGCCATTGTTCTCAATCCTGGAGATACTGTGGTGAACAATCTCTTGAAACTCACATTACTATTTATAAACTCACTTTTTAAAACTGGGATTTTCATTTGCAAAATACAGTCATTGCTTTTTATACTTGGCACAACAATTTGAGGAAAATCACCCCTATGAGCTTTACTTTATGGAATTACATGTACTAAAATTAATGGATGATATCTGACTGTGTAGCTGGTAATAAGAGATGAGTTTTCTGTTTCTAATTATTTTTTAAAATGTTATTACCATGTGAGGTAATAGGGAAAAGTGTGTGAATATATGCTATGGCTTTTCAGATCTTATAACGGACATCCAGGGACCATGGTCAGGAGAGCGGGGTCCACCTCTCTGACCTATGGGTCTTACATGATTCTTTCTTGGTTCTTTGATTCTTCTGCTGCAACAAAGTCTACAGACAAACAACCACTTTTATTTTAAAAGCTACGCCTGCCCATAAGCACTAGATTTCATTCTGGGTCAAATTATAATTTATCAAAAAGCACTTCTCAGCACCCAGAAGCAGTTGACACATTATTTTTAATAAAGTATTGAGTATTTTAAAAGTATTTTAATAAAGTATTTTTAATAAAGTAATGAGGAAAATGTCTGGACAGAGTAAGAAAGATATTACATAGGAATTTTTACATAACTTTTTTTAACCTATTTTATTAACTAAATTAACTAAAATGTCAGCCAAATTGGCCATATTCTTAGTGTGGAAAGATTAGATACATATATGTGGCTAAAAATAGACTGGTCTTTAGGGCCATGATCTTTTCTTTGGCCATTAGCATCTGTTGCCATTTTCTGACATTATTGAGCAAGCATTAATTCGAGAATATGCTTCACATTCAAGGTGTTCTTATTCTTTGTTTGAAAATGTTGATATGTCAACACTTTATGCATTCTAATTTAGGAAGCCCTTCTTGATTTTCCTGTCAGAAGGATAATTGTTCAGGACAGAATTTATTAAGTCATTTTATTGGGGTCAGAAGTGATATTCCAGGGGCTGAAGCAAAGAAATCTAACTAATGTGTTGCAACATTTTTCATGGTGTAGATCTCACAGAAAATGATATGTGTGCAGCACAGTGGGTTGAGGGAGAAGCTGCTCACAAGCCAGGATTCCAGCAGCCTAGGGTCCAACCCACCACCCCATAACCCTCTCGGCTCACTGTCACCCATCTGTGGTACACATTTGGCCACAGAATAGGGATCAGGGACTCTGAACAAAGGCAACTAGGTTTTAAATGATGCATATGTGAAATTGATCTTATTTTTTTAGAATTTCTTTTGCCACAGTGTTTAGAAATCTAAGCAGATACGTAGGCCTGATTCACCTAAAAAATATAACTTATTTTTTCTTATTCTAAAAATAATACACATCCACTATAGAAAATTAGTTTTGAAAAAGAAGGAAATTTAAATCATCCTGAATTATGCTACTATATGTATTCATTCTTTACTTTTTGTTATATATTTTGCCAATTTTTTAATCCATCGTGATACACATTTTATTTATAAAGAGAACACAATGTAGACTGCTTTACAAAAATTCCTTTAAGATTTTCCTATCATTAAGTAAATGTTTTCTTTTTCAGCTCTTAATTATTACAATTATACCTCGACAAAATGCAGAATTTAATATATTTTCACATGTGCTATCAGAATTAACCACTAATATGATCAGTTGAAAAGGGATACTCCTTTTGTATAACCAGGAAATAAAGAAAATACTTGTGGTCAATCCACATAGTATTGAGATTTCAATTTTGAGAATTCTCATACATCTCATATCTTCTACAGACAATAGAAAAAGGGCCAGGTCAAAAGCTGAGAAATAGTAAGTGCTCAGCATCATCATCTTGAAATCTAATTAACAAATTAAAATGCATTGTATACACTCAGATTTTGGTATCAGGTTATTATGTAGAGGGAGCTTGAAGTACAGGCTTCATGCTGATAGGTTGCTCATCCTATCATATGCAAATGAGCAGATGATGAAATTTGAATATGCATGTGGAGCAGTTATTTGAGGACCTACTCACCTCAAATACAGATTGATTGATTTTTTCATTAATTTTGCATACCTCACATAGTAACTAGTATATTAACAAGCATCCATTTATAGCTTACCTTTAATGAACTGTGTACAATCTTTTAAATCAATAACAATTAAACCTTTCATCTCCACTTATTCATTCAATTCCATTCTAAATTAGTAATTCCTCTCTGTTACATTTTGGTTGTATCCTGGGTACAGATATTAAATCTCAATGGAATGACTGTATTTTTTATAAAACAAATAGCCCCAATTCTCAGTTTCCTGGCAACAACCCAGATTTGGACAGTAAGTGAAGAGGCTCACAGTCAGTTGCCTCTCCTGCTCAGGTTGCTGGAAAGAATTGTGGGGCTAACAGGTATTAGGAAAGGAAGAAGGAACGTTCTTCAGGATAACTGGATCCTGCATTCAAAAGACTCATGGATGGAATCTCTCTCTTAGGATTCCTTTATAAATGGTTTGAAATAAACCACCAGAAGTAAAAATCCAGTCATTCAGTGTGATGCCTCACTCTGAATCTTCATACATTGTGCTTTGTGTATCACTAGATTAAAATTGTATTTGTCTCTTTCAGGCCCATAATTCATGTTGAGTTGACAGATATGTTGACCTCAAAGAAAATCATGCATCCTTTTGGGCATCATCACAATTGGATTATTCAAGATATTTGCATACAATTTAATATTAAAGATTAAGCTATTCTTTCTTGAAGTATTATAAATATAAAATTTTAAACATTAAATCCTTTAAATAAATGCTATTTATTTATAAGATATTAAAATACAACATATTATTTATTATATTAATATTTAATGTATTAATATTTATTAAACATTTCATTGATCTTTAATTATTATTAAGATTTAAATTTTAAGTTTCTGATAACTTGAATTTATTTTTAGAGCATGAATATTGGACTTACAGGAATCCAAATCAGTTTCTTCATTTTAAAAATATTTCCTAATTTACCAGAGTCATTATAATTGTTTTGGGTAAGTCTGAATAGCTCATAATTCAATAAGGGTGCATTTTAAATATAGTGCATAGATCAGCTTGGCTAAGCAATGTTTCACATAGGAAACACCCTCTAAATTCTCTCTGAGACTGACAGCTAAGAATGGATGGCAATATTCTCTTCTAAGAGAAAAGAACTGTTTATTAAAATGTATTTAATGTACGAACTGAAGAGCTAATTATGCATCCATTCTTTAGTGGCATTTAAAATGACAGCTGTGTGGAAGCAAGGAGGATAATATTAATACTCTGTCTTGAAATGAATGAAAGCAAAAAGAATTTTGTGCCATATTCTAGGGCATTTGAGTGCCTCACTTCAAGACGATCGCAGAACACAAAGCTCATTTTGTGTTCAGAAGCAGGAATGATTATTATCCCAGTATGAAAATAAGCCCTGCATTGATTAATCTGTGAAAAGAGCAAAAGAAAATGAAGCTAGCTGGCAATGATGCCATCCATGTGATTCAAGAACAAAGTCTGTCCATTTTTAACAGTAAGTAGAAATATAAATTTGAGGAAATTGATTATATAAATGAAGATAAATTTCTTAACATGGGCAAGAATTTACCACTCATTTTATAAACTCATGTATCTTAGGACTGTTTATTTTTCCTAGGACTTATTAATATTGAAGTTGTTACATGATAAAAATGTCACTGTGATTTATTCTATTGAGCTTTTAACATAGATTTTTAAACTTTATTTTTAAAGTTTTTGTCCTTTATTATATAAAGGACTATATAAAATTATTAGACTTTATTAGTCCTTTATTTTAAAGGACTAATGAAATGGAGCTTCTAAAGTATTTTAAAATTCACTTTTTTAAAAAAGATTTTATTTATTGAGAGAGAGAGTGATAGCATGAGAGGGGGAGAGTCAGAGGGAGAAGCAGGCTCCCTGCTGAGGAGGGAGCCCGATGCGGGGCTCGATCCCAGGACCCAGAGATCATGACCTGAGCTGAAGGCAGACGCTTAACCAACTGAGACACCCAGGCACCCCTAAAATTCACTTGTAAAATTAACTTAAGACAGAAAGAGCTAACTTTCTGGTCTTTACTATTTCAGACGTTGCAATGAGATGGATATCTAATTCAACTAATCTGGATAATAAATGTAGATTATGTTGCCTAGACAGACAATCAAAAAGATCAGTGCATTCATTGCTACTCTATCGCTTCCACTGTAATAGATATATTACAGTTTCCATTCAGTTTTAGGCAAAACGGGAACCTGCTTTTCAATATTTCAGATCAGAGATTCTTAACCTTAATTACACATTTTAGAATCACCTGGTAAATCTTGAAAAAATACTAACATCCAGTTACCACTCAAGATGAGCTCCATCACAATCCTTGGAGATGAGAACTGGCGGCATCAGTTGAATAGCTTTCTGGGTGGTTCTTTTGGAAGCTAGAGTTGAGAATAAGTTTTAGATACATACATGGGAGCATGATGAAAAGCAGCCTATGATTTTAATATGAATGGTCAAAACTGCGCCAGGCACTTTCATTCTTTAAAGGCACCATACGAGTTATGCACAGGCTACCTTTTAGAACACTGGGTACTTTATAAGCAAATACTGTGTTCTCGGACCTGGCATTTTAAATTCACTTAAAAAATACATTTAAAGAATGGAAAATAGAATTTGTCCCTTTTTTGAACAATTGTGTGCTGACCATTTAAATCTCAAACTTGACTTTATCTAAAATTCACCCGACAGAGAGTTCACAAAAAATTACAGCTCACAGGCACCTAACAGCTCTCTTGTTGAGACAATAAAACAAGCCATAGGAAAGTTCTTTTATCACTTTCTTTTCTGCTGAGTTAATGGTACAATCATTTTAACTGATGGGGAGGGAAGAGTTGAGTGATTTATTGTCAGAATCTTGGGGTGAACAAATCATGTACAAAAAAAGTAAATTCAACATGATAATGATTTACATTTAGAATATACAAAAATGAGCTATTTTTAAAACCAAAGTACAGAATATAAAATATAAAGCTGGGAAAACATTTTCTTGGCCACCTGGAAATAGACTAGCTAAGAAAAAATATATCCTGGAGGCATATCACCTTAGGGGGTCTTTATAAAATTTCCACAGTTTGGGGAGACTTTTATTTTTATTGATAGAGGGTATGAATTTGTAAAAGACTAAGATACACTGTCCTGAAATAAATGTGCAACACATATTTTTCAAATATGTCATAATTTATTGAATGATTCAATGGGAACTGATATATACAGATCGCTGAAAAAATATGCCAGTTGAAAATGTAATTATGATTACTGATGACTAATACTGGTGTCTTTTTTGTAAATTACCTAACCAAATGGGGACATTGTCAAACCTTTAGCTCTGCTGGTAACAAGACAGGCCAGGGGAGGGGGAGGATGGATCTAGAACACTTAGGTCAGTCTCTCTGGAGCCTGGCAACTGTGCAGGAAGTTTCCAGGAGACATCCCCTCGTGATCAGGGGAGTGCACCAGCAGGTGACAGATGGATACCCCTGGAGGTTGTTGGCATTTGGAAATTCTAGCTGGGATAGGTCCAGTCATGGCAAAGAGCTAAGTTCAGGCTGCTGAGAAGACTGGGAGAGCAAACCAACTAGGGTGAGTGCCCAGAGTTAGCCCAAATGTTACAAGTGAGGGGCACAACTCTCCACAAAACTGCCCTCACTTCACACTCCAGTCACAAGTTTGGGAGACTCTAGGCCACCCTTTCTTCTGACCAGCTGGTTACAAATTTGGAGTTCCCACTACCCCCTCTGGTTTGATAATTTGCCAGAATGACTCACATAACTAAGGAAAGGGCTCTAACTTAACGATTAATTATTAGAGCAAAAGGAAAGAAGGCAGAACCAGGCAGAGAGAGAAATAGATATATAGAGCAAGGTCTGGGAGAGCCCCAAACATAAAGCTCTCAAAATCTTCAGGGTGGCACTCTCCTCCTGGCATACTGATGTGTAACAACACACAAGGTATTGCCAAGCTCATGCAAACCTCAGTGCCCAGAGACTTATTATAGCTCCATTATGCAGCATGAACGACTGAATATCTCCAGACTCCTTTCTTTCTTCTCCAGATTGCACTGGTGTCACATGGTTAACGCCCAAACCCTCTAATCTCCTGGTTGGCATGACCAGCCCCCATCCCAAGCCATCTTATTGGCATGAATTACCGGAGGAACCCACCATGAATAACAAGACTTCCCCATTACTCCAGGAAATTCCAGAGTTTAGAGGTTACCGCACAGTAACTGGGGACAAAGGGTAGCCCAAATTTTTATTACACAGAGAGTGAGATGAGAGCACCAACCTGGGAAAGCAGGCAGACACATGTTGAGGCAAAAACATAAGAGTCAGAGCTGGCCAAACAGCCAGGTTAACACTTTGCTGAGCTTAAAACCTGGTTTTCTGTAACTCCCATAACTTGGTGTTGGTCTAAGAATACACTCTGGGCTCATTTCTGTTCTCAAGTATAGAAATGACAAATGTGGGGGGGAGGGGAGTAAAGCAATCAAATAGCTACAAATTCAGTCTGTTTGTCTATGAAGGTACATCACCAAGCCTACCTCCTTCACTGAGTTGAAGGCATCATTGGAATTCTTGGAGAAGAGAATTATAAAATATCATTTTATAACATCATTCTTATTCTTCCATTAGTTCTCATAAAGTCCTTATGTATAAAAAAAGTCTGTGGCTGGGGCACCTGGGTGGCTCAGTTGGTTAAGCAACTGCCTTCGGCTCAGGTCATGATCCTGGAGTCCCGGGATCGAGTCCCACATCGGGCTCCCTGCTCAGCAGGAAGTCTGCTTCTCCCTCTGACCCTCTTCCCTCTCGTGCTCTCTGTCTCTCATTCTCTCTCTCTCTCAAATAAATAAATAAAATCTTTAAAAAAAAAAAGTCTGTGGCTGAATTCTGCAGGCTTTTGATTGACTCCAGATTTTATTTGACAATTGTAGAAGTGTTTTTTAAATTCAAGTCAGAAAAGCTTCTATATTGTGTCCAATTATCTATTATTCACCCCCTTTTTTTTTCTGTACCTTCCATTTTGGAAATCCTTTCTCTAACTGGATTCTTTATCTCGTTTTTACTTAGATAAGATCTTAACTCCAAAGTTAAGAAGATAGAAACCTACTTATTTTAAAATACCGAGAACCACTGGCCTTTATTCTTCTATAGCTGCAAGATATTACACAGTAGAATCAAGAATAAAATATAAGCTTAAATTTTAGTTACATGTATAATTTGTCAGTTATTAATAGATGATAACTAGAAATGAAATGGTACAGAGTCATTATTAAATATGATAATGTGTAAAGTGTATAAGGTAGGGGCTAAAACAGAGTAGACAATATAAAAATTGTACCACCAGCAAGGGACGGGGTAATACACTAATCATAGCATATTTGAATTACAATGATTCTTCCTCACATTCCCAATCATAGTGGCTGCATCTGGGAACATAGAAACTAGTAAAATTCACTTGTTGCAAGCTAAACTACCTTGAATGCAATTCTTGGCGCAGTCTCAAGTTTGTTGGACATTTTTTTTTTTTATCTTCCTGGAGCTCACAATCAGAAATAGCAGTAATTCCAATAACTTAAGCTTAGCCACAGAATATAAAATTGTGAAATCATGTAATGATTTGGAAATTAGGTATATACATGAAGTAAATTTGGAGATACTAAACAAGGGTATGTATAAGAATGGAGAAAGGTTAAGAAAAATGGCCCTAGAATTTCCATACCTAGACTAAAAAAAAGAAACTGGAAGATGATTTAATTCTCAGGTTATAAAACCCAGCCATGGCCACAGACCCATATTTCACTGAGGTGAATTAAAGTTACTAGAGACATGTCAAGTACCAACTAGTTGAGCCACAGATGTTTTTCAGAATTTTACCTTCAAAAGTTTCAACAGTTTTCCTCATTGTAGATGACTCATATATTTATCAAACTGTCTTCCTGAACTTACCCATGCATATTTTCAATATGGACTACACTTTAAACATTCATATTTGTTGTTTATGTCAACAAATGGACTTTGGAGTCAGGTGTTATCTATCTGTTTCATGGTCCAGGTGGCCAATGGGAAATACCTATTTTGAAAGCCTCTTAGGGACCTCACCTAAGAAGCTCTTCAAAGACTAAAATGAATCTCATTGCTTTTGAGGAAAATGTTGGTATTTAGGACAAGCTCCCCAGGAGCCAAGAGAAGCTCTTAAGAAGTCCCAAAAGACCAAGTCCATCTCTGGTTTGTGGGATAACTACCAGAAATCATCATCATTCTTCAGATGAATCAAAATAAGTAATCAAAAAAAACTAATCCATAAACATTTTGCTAGTTAAGGAAATTGTAAGCTATTTCTCAATATATTAAGCAAAATGAAATCATTCATTTCCAAAATATAACAAGTATCTAAAGTTTGAATCTTTTGTACTTGAAACCTTTAAGTAGTTCGTTCTACTGATTTCTTCTGCTAACTGGTCCATTTCCATGCAAAAACAAGATGACCTTCCTTTTGAGAAAAAGACTTTAAAATCTTAACTATACCAACACTCCTCCTATTTCAAGACCCAAGAAATATTTTTCAATGAATATTGTAGAATACTTGTGCTTCAGGTGATCACCAAAGTCATCAATTCTAAAATGAAGGCAGGGGTCAGATCATGTTAGGCTCTGAGTGGAATTCCTTGCTAAGGAATTTGGACTTGAGCTTGAGTATGCTACAAGAGCAACTGAACAGACCTGATCAATTGTACTTTCTCTGGCTAGAAGGTGGAGTAGAGTAGGAGTGTATACACATACACACACACATATATTAGGGAATATATACATGTATATACACAGATATATGTATTTTATAATATATATATAACATATATATTACAGCATATAAATATATGATATACAGTCGTGGAAAGTCACAAAAGATAACTAGAAAGCTGGGTACTCTGGGCAAAGATGAGAATGGTTTGCCATGGAATAGGGTTGGGAATGGATAGAAAGAAATGCATGAGTTAAATACATATTAAGGAAGAAAAGGCAAAGTTTGATGACTGGTTAGATTGACAAGGCCAAGGGCTTTTGATGAGTAACAGCCAAGCTGTAGGTAGTAGCTTCAGTCTCTGTAATACGAAACTTGTGAAGAGCAGTAAGTAGTATGGAGAAAAAGATGAGTTTAGTTTTGGAAAAAGTTGACTTTGAAACACCTGAGGAGATGCCCCATGGGCAGTTAAGATATGCATGTCAGAAGCTCAGAATGGTCTCTGACAATTTAAATTTGTCATCAGCATGTAGAGTAAGAAACTTGCCACTTGCCAAAGAAGTCTTTCAGTAAGAAAGAGGAAGAACCAGAATTCAAAGGCAGGCCTAGTTATAAGACTCCTGGGAGTCCTATTCGAAGTGAAGAGATCCGAGGGAAGGCTGTGGCTTCTTTTATGGGTACAAAATGAAGATGCAAAATATTTAAATAGAATTAATGTATTCAATAAATAATTACCAAGTGCCTGCCATGTGCATCACAAAATTCTAGAGTTGAGAATAACAGCCCTCTGTTATTCTCTAGATGGATTATTCCAAGTGTTACTTTTTTCTAACAGGGAATATCTAATTAAAAATTTGAAACAGTGATAAAAGCTATAAATGCTTCCCAGAAACTGACTGAATTTCCTGAGAGCATAACTGCGGTGAACTCAAGGTTAACTCTTCTTGGAACAGAATTCACTATGTTCATCTGTGAAAACAGATGCTGGTCATCCATATTTCCCCTTCAATACTACAATGTTTTACCCTCTGTATCTTAAAACAATAAACTGCAATTACTCATAGTGGCAATACAAACTGTGTAGATAAAGTTGTTGAACCATTAGGTTCCAATGTTCCATTAATATTTTAAAATGCTTGGAACAATCTTGCTTTCTACCTTAGATGAATGAACACTTAGATTTGCACCTTAACAAATTCAGCTCAAGCAGCCCACACTCTTGTTAACAAAATTAAAGCTACATTCTCACTCATTTAGCTAATCAATTGTTGTTGGAATCACCAGTTATTATATAATTCAAGGGAATTAGAGTAAATGAAGTCCTATTTTCCAGGCAAGAAAAGGAAAAAGAGAGTGGAAGTCAGGATCTTCTTTCAGATGAAAGGAGTGATGGAAAATGGTAAGACAATTAAAGATAAAAATTCTGGGTCTTCTGGGGCACCTGGGTGGCTCAGTTGGTTGAGCATCAACTCCTGATTTTGGCTCAGGTCATGATCTCAGGTCATGAGATAGAGCACTGCGTAGGGCTCATGCTCAGTGAGGAGACTGCTTGAGATTCTCTCTCTCTGCCCCTCCTCACCTTCTAAAAAAAATAATAAAATCTCTAAAAAAATTCTGGGTCTTCCAAACAAACTTTCTGAGCCAAAATTTTCTCATCTTTAAAAGGAAGACGACATTGGCACCTATCTTGCAGGAAAATTGTATTTGCTAATAATACACATAAAATGCCTAGCACTGTGTTTGACCCTTGGAAGATGTGATGAGAGTGAATATCTTAACTTTTTAAAATAGGATAGGTATTTAAAAATTAAATAAAGAAAACAGATATTGTCATAGTGAGTTACAACAACAGAACATCTAATCTAACATATTCTCTTTGGGAATAAATAGCAATAACACAACTAAGTATCAAAAGGTGCTTTTAAATAGATTGATATTCCTTAGAGAGAAATCAGAAGTTTAATTGAGACCAACAAACAGAGAGCCTGAGAGCCAGGTGAATTCTAATCAACCTTGTAAATGCTCTTGTATGAGACACTAGTGGTTTGTAATAATAGAGATTAATTTAGGTTTCCTACTTTAGTTGTGGTGTCTGCATATTGGTTCACAGTATAACAAAAATAAGTAGCATGAGTTCTCCCTTTTTGTTGTGGTGAGTTAAAAAACAAATTTTAGATTCTTTTTCAGACCTCAGATATATAAACAACTAGCTATGAAAGTCTAGCAAACTGTGAACATAAGAGCTGCACCCTCAATAATTTCCGTGACATCCGATACCCTTTCTAAACCGATTCCTAAAATTAATGTACTCTGAAGGTGGCATTTTAAACCTATGTCTGGAAAGATAAACACTAAAAGTTTACTTTGCAGGTACTTAAATACTGCTGATGTGTCCCAAACTGGTACCTTGTCCTATGTTTCAATTTCCCCACCAAGAACCTCAATGTTTATAGTATCTCCAGAAGAATCAGAGAACACAGTTTTGCAACTTTAAATATCATCCAGATTTTTCTTTCCCACTCTGAATGCTCCCCAAAGTAGCTGGTCCCAGGGCAGGAGGGAGAGCACATTGAAAAATGCACACCACTTAATAGATTTGATTCTCCTGAAAGCAGAGTATTTGAGATACAGAAGCTTTTGAAGTCACTAGAGTAACATCGAATACACAAGAAGAGTTACCTGGGTAATTTACACGCCCTTATCAAAATAAGATGTTCTGCAATGATGCTTATTGGCATGTGAAGGAGACACACTTTATGGAATTCTGTAAAACTTGACTGAACTGGGGGAAAAAATCAGTCTAAGTAAAAAAAAATAAAACAGAGGCAGAGTCATTTTTTAAAAGAAATATTAATATATTTCAAATACATGAAACACTTAACCTAATTGCAAACAATGTGTTCCTGAATAAGAATTCTATTGTACTTATTTCACAGAATTGATTTCAAGATTCCTTTTAGTTAGTAACATCATCTATTTATATGTAGCTGACAAATATTTATGGTGTTCTTCCTATGTGTCTGCCACTAAAGGGCTCTCCTCTCATAGATCTTAGGATTCAGTTTAAGAAACAAGACTGGATGATATAAAATAATTAACATAAGAAAGTCTTCAAAGAAAGTGAGTTGTCCAAGCGCCTGGGTGGCTCAGTCAGTTAAGCGGTGGCCTTTGGCTCAGGTCATGATCCCAGAATCCTGGGATCCAGCCCCCCCTGCCCCCCCCGCATTGGGCTCCCTGCTCAGCGGGGAGCCTGCTTCTCCCTCTCCCACTCCCCCTGCTTGTGTTTCCTCTCTTGCTATCTCTCTCTGTCAAATAAATAAAATCTTTAAAAAATAAAAAAGAAAGTGCGTTCTCTTAAATAGGTTAAACAGTATCTGAGTTTTTAGTTACACTGTATATTTGCTCAGAAAATTACTTCCTTGAGATGATTAGATGTTAGAGCTCAATCCAAGTTCAGTTGAGTGATAGAAATTAGTAGTCCCCTCCTCTAGGTTTTCCCCAGCATTTTCTTCAAATATCAATTATAAATGTGTTGTACACCATGAAATTTCATAGTGGTTTTTTTCCTGTGATCTCTAAAAATTCCTGAAAGTATCCTTATACCCATGGCTTAGTACAATGACTAGCATATGGGAGATCTTTAGTAAAGACAAAAAATTATTTAATGAATGCTTTATTTCCCTCCTTCCCTCCTTCTATCATATACTGTATGGTACATTAAAATCCCAATTGGGAAGCCTAGAAATGGTGGGAATTTGATCAAGTCACTGAAGCTGTTTCTCATATCTTCATTTCCTATTTCCAGATCCCCAATTCTGTAAACCATTCCAGTAATTCAACTTGGCAGGCATTTATTTTGCATATTCTCTGAGGAGTAATTTGTTATCTAATTTGCTATTTCACATCTATAGTCTAGCTGGTGCTTCTCATATGACAATGATCCTGATACTGAGAGAACCTTACATCCTTTATTAGTTTCCAAAAGGACAAAAAAAAGATTACTTCTAAATTTCATTGTTTGTAATGATTTTTAAAATAACATCCTAGACCACAGTGTGGGAATAGAAACCACTGTCAGGGACTCCAAAATTTGTATGAATCCCTAAAATATTTTATTTTATTTTATTTTATTATTTTATTTTATTTATTTTATTTTTTAGAGAGAAAGAGAGCAAGGTGGGGGGGTGCAGAAGGAGAGGGAGAGAGAGAATCAAGCAGGCTCCACACACAGTGCAGAGCTGATGCAGTGCTCAGTCTCACAACACAGAGATCATGACCTGAGCCAAAATCAAGAGTCAGATGCTTAACTGACTTAACTGAGCCACCCAGATGCCTCTCCCTAAAATATTTTAAATCCATCTTATCTGCTGAATAGTAGAGCTCAAAGAAGACAGGCAATTTCTTAGTCTATCCTTGGGGCTTTATACTTCAAATTTTAGAGAATTCCCATCATAAGGACCTTATAATGATTTGTCTCTACCTATGCTTGGGTCTTTTCCATGTGCAAGGTTCTATGATGGACTTACATTAGACTTACATTAGAATTTCTTTGGATTTCTAAGAATCACTTCTATCTCTGATACTATGGTGAAGAAATCCAATGATAGGCAGTGAGGGGACTGGCTGCCATATAAGGCTCAATGACCCTATACAATGACGAAGGAAAAACAACCATTGAGTCAGTGCTCCAGTATACATTCAAAGATGGTAACGTCCCTGAAAGAAGTTGCCTTGTGTTATTACGTGGTAACTGTAAATGTGTGACTACGTATAAATGTTCTGATATTAGGAAAAATATAGACCAAGGAAATTTGGCACAAATAGAATTAATACCTCTCCTGATCTCAATTCACTATTATTATTGAGAACGTGAATTAAGTGAAATAAATCCTTGACTCCTCTGTTAACGGTAAGGAATCTTAGAAAAATCTACAACTTTCACGTGGGTAGGAATTAATTTTGTCTGCCCTTCTGGTTACAGTTTTCATAGACTAACAGTATTTCCCATTCCTAGCCTTCAGCAAGGAAGAAAGAACACAGTATGAATTTACATACAGAGAATTATAAGAGCACATTTTTGTGCAATGAAACATGCTTTTACACTTTTTTGTAATTGGAGTCCACTATGATTGTTTTATGAAATCCTGTCGTGAAATACTTTTGTTATTTAGCTAACTAACCTCTTGAATTTTAACTCTAAAATATGTATTTCTAGTTATAAAGCTTTTAAAATTAATGTCAAGTGTCTTCAGCTCAAATATTACTGTTTTTAAGGTTGTCCTTGGAAGCTCTTTCTGCCTCATAGTTCCTCAATTTATTCACTCATCCTTTCGTTCATGTAATCTTTCATTGTGTTCAACCTCTACTAGGCACTGCATTTTTTCCAGGTGCTGAGAATACAGCAGAGAATAGTGACCCTCCCCATGTTAATGTTAGCCAAAAGTTAGGAAATGAAAGGTATTAGCCAATAAATTAGCTGCCCTAGAGCTTTAGATAAAGCCAAGTAAACCTAAATCAGTGGATTCTTATTAAACACTTAATGTGCTCTTGGGCTAGTCCCCAAGATTATGCCAGTTTAAAAGTTCTGACAAAACTGGGGTAGCTATGGCACCTACTGCTGTCACTCTGTTCATGTTGTTTCACTATTTTACAGAAACCACCAAGCTTCTGAGAAAGAATCCAAGACTTCCATTCCCTGGGAAAACTTGAAACTTCTATTATCCCAGTTTCTAAATCCCATAGACTACAACCCAGGGATCTCTAATACTCTAGAACAGAATAAAGCAAAAAGTATTACATTCCTTTTGTTAAAAACATGAATAAAATGGGGTAGATTTTACCACCAGAAGACAAGGACATTGACATATTCTTGATTATTCATAGTCAAAGTGTAAAACTCGTATTACATAAGGCTGAGAAGGCACTTGCTAGTTTTGCAAGCAAAATCCGTTTTCCCTTCTAGCACATAAAAAAAAAGTTTTATTTAATTCCAATCAAGTAAATACAAAGAATTATTTTCCATAACGTCTCTGCTGAGAAATTCTGGCAGCTTAGGGATAGAGTCCTGTCTTCAAGAGATCACATCGGAAAGACCAACATCCACAATCTCCAACCAAAGAAGACAACAAGATCTAGAGCAGGGGTGTGTAAATCTTTTCTGTAAAAGCCCAGACTATATATTTTAGGCTTTGTAGACAGGATGGTCTCTGTCACAATTACTCAACTCTGCCTTTATAGAGTAAAAACAGCCATAGACAATATGCAGATAAATAAGCATGCCTGCATTCCCTAAAACTTTATTTAAAAAAACAGAGAGCTAACCAATATGGCTCACTGGCCTTAGTTTGCCAACCCCTGATCTAAGTAGATCTGTATTCTGAGAAAAGGCAATATTTCTTATTTTTATTTAAGTTCTCATTTCTATTTTATGTCCTATCAAATACTAAAATAAACTTAAGCATGTACCTTAAATAGTAGAAGAGATAAACTTTTCACTTATTATCAGATAATAATAATAAAGAAGTTCTGATGGAGCATATCTCCAAAAGCCCATTTAAATGCTATTTTTTCCTATGTTGATGGGATTTTAATATTTTTCTATATGGTACATCACTATCCTTTGCCTTATATATAGTATAGTGAGTACAATTTAAATTTTTATTATTGTTTTTCTTTAATCTTCCTGAACTATGTACAAAAATATTCTTAGGGGCACTTGAACTCTCCAGGGACACATGCCCTACCTACATCGTTGGCCTCAGTCTGCAGTTTCTTTCCAGTTGTATGTCTGTTACCATCACTATCCTATATATCAGCTATCAATGCCAGTGTGTCTCTTTCTACTAATCTCTTTTTCTATGTCCACACTTCCTCTTATCAGAGTTCCATGCATGAAATCTGCTCTCAAACGAAAACTGAATTTGGATTGAAAGACCCAAATAACTTAGCTTCAGGAATTACATAAGAAGTTACCATAAACCCTATTATTAAAGTCCCTGGCCCTTTGAAGAAGGGCTACATTCCTCTTCTGGGGTCACAGACTTTATAAAGGCTATTTTCCACAACACTCAAAAGCTTGTTGGCTTGTTTCTTGTGTGTGTTTTTTGTTTGTTTGTTTTGTTTTGTTTTGTTTTTTGGCTAGGTTTCAGAACATTCAGGTTACTAGAAATCTGATTAACAGGTAAATGAGGACTTTTCCTAGTGTACAAATACCTCTTTATTTTCAAGGCATTTGTAAAAACTGATATGAGCATATTCTTTATTGACTTTACTGCTTAAATTTACTCTGTTCCATATCCTGCCATTCTCTCACTAACTTTGTCTAAGTTTAGCACAAGGATCTCACCCTGTACCACTTAAGAACCATCTAGGGGAGCACTGGAAAATAGCAAGCCCCAGATCTCTTTTCTAATCATTCTGTTTGGGAGTCAGAGAACAAGCATTAGTCATTTTTGGTTTTGTTTTGTATTATTTTAAGATTCCCAGGTGATTCTCAAGTTAATCAAAGCCTAGGAACCACTGGATTCCTATATCCACTTTCTTTTAGAAGTCTGTATAAAGGATAAAATGAGCAGTTTACACTGATACCTCCTTCTCTTTTGTGGCACAAAATTTTTACACATCATAAAGGTGGAATTACCCAAGGACTTTAACTTTCTCTTCTTTGAAGAATGTCCTGCAAGTTTAATTCCACATGGCTGCATTTCAAAATATATACTTTTTTGATGACCTCACCATGTGGAAAATGTAGTAAGGCTTTAGCCATCAGTGTTGAGATCTTTTATTCTCTTTTCCTTGGTCAACTCTTACGTCTTAAATGACTGTTTCTGGTAACTGTGAAGCCACGTGAATGTTACTGTCTTTCTCTTGTTCTTAGCACCAGAAGAATGGGCCACAACCCGCTCCAGCCTGAAGGCACCACCGCCAAGGTCAGCCAGAGGGGGATACAGGGAGCACCCCTATGGTAGATATTGAAGGTCCTTCTCACCTGTGACCTCACCTCAAAGACAATTCATAGCCTGTGGTCTCCACATAAACAGCAACAAGACAAGTAATAGTCCTTTTTTTTTCTATCCTAGGGATAACTGCTCATGATTTCTCCCATATATTTCTTGTATTTTCCCCTATACTGTTGGCGTGACATTGACACTAGTATTATTTTACAAAACGGACTAAAAAAGACATTGGCAAGCATTGTCTATAAACCATTCAGTAGGATGATATTCTCTTGGTTGTTTTTCATTGTTGTGTGTAACCTTTTTTTTTTCTTTTTTTCTTTTTTCTTTTTTCTTTTTCTTTTTTTTTTAAGAAAGAGCATGAATCTGTTAACAGATTTTGAGTCTCAATCAACTAGCAAAAACTTTGTTTAGGGTTGCTAAAAGACTGTAATATGATTTTTGAACTAGCTGATAATAAAGTTGTAGATAAGATGTTTTAACCTGTCTTTTAATATCTGTTAGTTAGATGAAGATGTTCGATATTAAGTTTGTAAATTTAATTTTAAATGCTGTTTTAATGGAGTTGAAAACAAGCAGCTACTGTATGTATGTAGCTAACTGAATTTGTTCAGTGTTTTAACCTGTATTTGTTAAAAAAGAAAAAAAACACACATAAAGTTCCATGTGTAAGCTACTCTAAATAGGAAACCACAATTTGTCAAATATGTTTGCCATAATTTGTCAATAAAGCTGAAAACTTTTGTAAAAACTAAATTTGGAATTACTTGTTTTCTAGCTTTAAATGCCTGCTTTATTTCTTCTTCAAGAGATGCCTAAAATGTTTTCTATTTAAAAATTACAAAAATGAACCCAAGCCTGTTTTAAGATATTTGTGTAATACTTAAAAAATGTATTAATAACTTATGGTTGTTAAATAATTTAAAAGTTAACAAACTAAACTGTTACATGAATCATGGTTAGTAAACACTAATGTATAACATGTTAATGGAAAAAAATGGATTTAGAATAATAAATGGATTTTAAACTATCCTCTAAGCTTTATCTTGCTAAACACAAATTCTGATTGACTTGTTTGCATTAGCATGTCTCTCGTGAGAAAGAGTAATGGAGTATAAAGAGGTAAGATTACCACTTACCACTGTCTAAATGCCTAGTTCTTCAACCTTTGAGTTTCCCCGCACATTAAATATCCCATCCAACATGTAAGCATTGCGTAGATTCACTTTATTGTTTTCACTCAAAGGAGTGCGTGGACTTCATTTGCGTAGTTTATAATAATTTGTTTTGACAAACAAATCATCAGTGTCACTGGCCAGTTGTTGCTATTCAACCTCAAAACTTTATTTGTAATTTTCAGTGCTAAATATCACCGCCCTTGAAGGCAGTTTAGAGGGCTGATATTTCTTTTGAGACTATCAGACTTGATGGCTGATGATTATTAAGGAAATATGTCGCAGGACTCAAAGGATGACTAAACGTTAAACAGGTAACACTAATAGTGACTCTGTAATTTTGCCTATGCAACAGTAATGTTAAATATTCTCAGTTATTAAGTTCCTGATAGTTAAAAAAGTAAACCTACAAAAACATAACAAATAGGTCTATAGGTTATTAAAACAACTAATTAACATTAACTAGAGGCACCAAAATTATTTTACAATATATAACCCTCAAGGCAATAAACAGAACTAAAATTAACAATAATAGTAATGCAACTCTTGCTAACATCAAACGTAAGCTAAATTTTGATGGAAAAAGAAAGCAAAAGACTTGATGGTAGGGATGAATGCCAAAACTGCTAATCTTTTAAATACAGTTTTTTTGTTTATGGTGGCTTTTGTCGATGTGATTGGTTTACTTTTTTGCTGCTAACCAGCTTAGGCATATTGCTGTTCAGTTTTTGCAGCTGGAGTTGCATGCTAATAGTTTTACGAAGTGTGTGTCTGTCATCAATTAAAATTGTAAATGTTTGCCTTGCACACAATGCTGTTGAGTTATATTTAATTTTCTTTTTTTTATTTTTTCTCACTATTTCAGGTATCCACAAGCAAAGAGCACATAAGTGAATAGCAGATGTGGTGGGCTAAGAAGGATAGAGGTAAGCTTATTTTTTTTAAATTTTTTATTGTTATGTTAATCACCACGCATTACATCATTAGTTTTTGACGTAGTGTTCCATGATTCATTGTTTGTTAAGCTTATTTTTTAATCTCTCCGAAATAGATAATCTTTACCAACATAGAGCTGTGGCGGTGAGCTGAAACACCAAATGCCACTTGTTGAGATACTGAAAAGGTTTAGATTGTTGTCAAGGAAAATAATTATTTTTATCTTTGAAATAAAGTGACTAACTTGGTATTTACCTGGCAAGGATTTCTGAGCTTATTAAGAAGCTTATCAAATGAAACGTTAATTAGTAATCTGCAGCCTTTCTCTTTGCTACGAATTACTATATATGACATTTCCCTAATTGCACAAAGGAAGAGTATTCAAACTTTGATTCTGCAGTTTTAGGGAAAGAAATCACAACTGTTGGCGGAGATGGAGGAAGGGCAAAGGGAAGCCCGTAACTGCTTGCCAACCCTTCGTGAGATATCTATTAACATGGACATTTATTTAGTCGAAGAAAATAACTAAACTTACCATTGTTTTCCCCAGTTATGCCACCGGACTTAGCGATAAACTTCTTGTTTCTCATCGGCCATTCTATTTGATTCAGCAAATATTCACTGAATTCAAAGCACTGTTGAAAATTGAGACTTCATTTCTGTACACAAGGAGTAGAAAACTTGAGCCAGTAAACTTCAGACCGAAAACAATGCAAGGGCAGTTAGGAAGTCCACAGACTAACCTGAAACTCAGAGAATTGAAACGGCTTTGCCATGACATTTGAAATACGGGTGAAACCTAAAATTTCTCCTTCTGGACCTGGTCCTCTTTCTTTTTACTACACAAATATCGTGTAGCCTTCAATGAGTCCTATAGGAACAGTATGAGAAAGCCTGGAGAGACCTTATGACTAGAGATAGAACAGAAACTGAGGGAACTATGAAAGAATAGTCTGTCCGTCGATGAGGAAGAGAGCGCCACCTAGTGAAGGGAATAGGTTGTGTCACTTCACAGAGTTCAAAAAGTTCAGGAAGTAGAGTTTGAGAGGCCGATCAACGGGCCCTGCAGTCCAGCTTCACGAAAGCACAGAGTGGAAGCAAAGCCTGGAGAGGAATGGTCAAGTCAGGTGGCTGTCCTTGAGTGCTATGTTAAATTAATTTTTCAGATTTTATGTGAAAAATAAAAGGAAGCCACTTTAGGTTTGAAGTAAACAATCAGAGCTAAGGCAAGTATCCCAAGGAACCATGGCAATCCACACGTTTAGTCAATTTCATAATTACTAACTTCATCTGGGAGACCTTTTCTAAAATTCAAGCTGTTAAAATAACTATCTAAAACTATACGAGCTTCAACTAATCAAGACCCTTTGTCAAGCCACAGAATCAAAGGTCAAAAGTTACAGAGAATACAATTCGAAATTTTATTTATCAGCAACATTGCACATCTGATTTGACTCTTTAAAAATGTTACTGTTTTTATAAACCGAGGGGAGAAAGAATCTCTAATCCAGATGTCCTGCATATTATTCTCCTTTGAGCCTTTTCAAGCAATAGGCTTGAACTTGTAAAGCAATGAAAGAGAAACCAGTCACTGTTACTATTTTGATATATTAATGAGTATGTTTTTGTGTCCACTGAAATTATTTTATTGTTGTGCTGTTGTTGTTTTATCACCCTGTGGCTATCTCACCAGACTACATCTTTGAAGCCTTAACTCAGGGCGGGTCTATGACAGCAGAAACAACAGTGCCGAGCAAGAGAAGAGAACATTCTTGGCCTACTGAGTTAAAAATGTAAGAGTTTTTAAAGCTCAAAAATAATGATTTATGAGAAAGGGGATTTTTAGTTTCAAAAGCCTGGATTTTGAGTAGGCTTTAACTAGGACATCAAGTTTATGTGTTAACAGTAGATTTAAAAGGCTCCAAACAATCAATCAGTCCATGACTCATCCACCTGCCTCCATACATTCTACAAGGTAAATACTGCCCATGTGGAGACAAAAGCTCAAGAGGCAGCAAAATCTAAGATATTAGTTTAAGATATTAGCATGGCCTAGAGAATGGGTTCTGTATGCTTTATGAATTATCCAGTAAAAGCCTCAGGTAGGTTTGGAACACAGAAGGGACCTTTGTCTAGAATAGAGCCTAGGGAGGCAGCAGGCTTCACAGAGTTCCCCCACACCCGTGAATCCAGGTGCTATCCTGTAGAAGAATGTTTCTACAGACTGTTCCTCCATGTTGGCAAGAGTGGAGCAGGTGTGGCAGAAGCAACCACACACACAACAGTCTCTGCAGGAAGGAATGGCAGGGAGTGGTGGCATCAGCACGGACCGGCGCTGACCAGGATGTGGACGTAGCGGTAGATACAATGTGGAAAGGTGACAAGATCAGCTGCACTCCCGACCAAAGTCCAAAATTTAAATCCAACCCTGGGAAAAAGAGATGGGGCAAAAATTGATCCCTGAGTTGACAAAGCAACTCCCGACCAAAATTAATCCATATTCAGCTGAGATTGTTTTTTTCTAACTGGCAGTCTGGAAACCTAAGATTGAAATGAAGTTGAGGTACAGAAAAATATAATTACACATACACTTGCAGTTGTTTATTGCATAACTTTCTCTGACTCTTAAGATAGAAGGGAATAGAGTAGGTTTCTCCAGCAATGGGGAATGAGAGTTTCCCTAAGTTAATGGCCTTTCAGCAGAAACCTCTGATAGAATGCAAACTCTTCAGAGTGGCCCTAACTAACAGACATTCATTCGCCCAACGGGTTCATTCTTCTCTTGTCGGTATCAGACAATGATGCCGGCTCCCAACGTCATCCCGTCATGACATCATGTCTGCTCTCACTAGTTCTGAAGCGCTGGCTCCCAAAGATGGCTGTCAGGAGGCACCTTGCCAGTTAGAACCACTGATACACAAACATCCTCAAGTCTGACGTTCACCTCTGCGAGTCATACAAACTTGCATGGCAAATTAAGGTTTGTAAATTACAGTGCATTCCTTGTAACTGCAGCT
Organism: Eumetopias jubatus; assembly: GCF_037043125.1. Taxonomy (NCBI): domain Eukaryota; kingdom Metazoa; phylum Chordata; class Mammalia; order Carnivora; family Otariidae; genus Eumetopias; species Eumetopias jubatus. The sequence goes on from NW_028274812.1 coordinate 93,314,440, forward strand.
CGAAGTGATTCCTGTGTTTGTTCCAAGCATTTGTTCAGATAATGCTGTAATTCTTGGTACACTGATGATCCTGTGACAACTGTTGTTCACCAAAATGCCAAAGGTAGCTAGCCTGGACACTAAACAATTTTAAACAGTACTAATAGCATTAATATGTAAGAAAGTCTTTGTGCCTGCTATTTGTCCAATAAAAAGTTTTACTACACTCAAGTATGATAAAATCAGAATCAATCTGATGCCACCAAAGAGAACAAAGAGTGCTTTTAGGTCTTATTTGTAATATTTAGATCATTTTCACTTTCAGTATATTAATGGAACTGAAGCCATTTAGCTTAACAACTGAAGCACTAACAGTTTTTAAATAAATGTGACACAGAATAACATATTAAAGGTTCCCATGAATTCTTCTAAGGGAAATAGTTTTTTTCAAGCTGTGTTATTAAGACATTAATCTTGTGTCTTTAGTTCTTCACTTAAAAATAGTCTGGCATTTTGAAAACTGCAAATGTCCCTTAAACACGTAACCCTTTAACCATATAGGCTACTCTCATTATCTCTACATCTCTTGGTTAACATAATATAGAAGTTTGTAGGTTTGTTTATTTTTTTAAGGGAATAGAGAATGGTGATCAGTAATCTGAGTTGGCTGAGCGTCAAGTATCAGTTTCAGTACCAAGAGACCACCTGTTTACAGAAAACTCCATCCACTCGCCACTCTTGCAGGTTTAACAGGAAGGTTTAATTTTATACTGCAAAACATTCTGTAGTACACAATTAAAAATACCCAATTGTATAATTTATAAAATGTATTTATGTTTAGTGTGAGGTTAGAGTATTAATAATAACAATAATAATAGTGGGGCCATGTGTTTTCTGAGCATATCTTCCAGGCAAGATACTGTCATTTTCACACAAAAATTTACATGAAACATCTTCAATCCTTAAAGCAAGCTTGCAAATGCCTAACCCTGTCTTATAGAACAGGGGGTTGAAGTCCAGAGGTTTAACTAATGTCACACTACTAATACACAGAAAAGCCAATATTTAAAACAAAGTTTGATAACCCACACATTTCCCAAAATGTTATGGTGATCCCCAACTTTTAATGAATTTAATTGAAAAGAAATTCTAAAATATCAGATAGCCTTACTATAATTTCTATTCTGTAGCAATTTGATGAATATTGACTAAAAAAAAGATTATGATAAAATATTTTAACTTGAATTACATCTTTATTTTGACCGTTCCTCAAATTTGTCATTCTTTCAAAAGTTCTGATTCCATCATAGAAAAATGTAGATGAAAAGTATCCCACATTTGTTGCAAAGTATGACTACTGTCTTTTGTAGAACAAATGAATTCATTGATAATCTAGATTCCATTTTGACATTTTAAAAAACACCCACATGATTAAATAAGCATGAAAGCAATTTCAGGCTTTTATTCTTCAATCTGTAAATCAGAACTCAGCTTTAAGGAATGAGAGTCAATTTCAAATCAGAAATATCTTTGTATGGTTCTTCATTACACAGTCATGTGTTAAGAACACAAGTGAAGGTATCACTCAATGTTAACTATTTTAAAACGAAGTATTTCCTGATGCCAGTATCATGTGTAGCATTTATCTGGGCATTCTAGTTTCTTCTTAGAATACCTGAGTTAACAGTAAAATAGCTGTTCTTGTTGACAGGCAGGCACCAGTCCTCCATATTCAGCAGAAAGATTAATTTCCTAGTCTCTTTACATAGAATTTATTAATTGGTATTAGAAAGATCATTTACATTCAGAGAATAAGGTCACTCTACTTGATATGCTGTTTTATATCTCAGTCTCCTATACTTTATTGTCAGACAAACTGAGAAACCCAGAGAGGAAGCTGTGTGATTCATATACCACTGGATACCTCAACAACAGCCAGCTTATCTGCTTTTATTTAAAAAAAAAAAAGTGAAGAGTGAGCCATCTTAAAAATTGGTAGTGAGCTTCTAAACACTAATTTAGTTCAAATTTCTGTTCCATCACATTTCATACTTCGCAGTAGGGTACAGTGAGTGATCTACTTATGAGAGAAATTTGGAGACCTTAGATCCTCTTTGTAGAGCCTCTGGAAGCAAATGTCAGCACTGGGGACATAGGTTTCCTGTCACCTCAGTGCCTCTCAGGATGACTTCTATCAGTAGGAAAATGTCCTTCCCCTTTGTCTCATTCTGCCCTAACACACATGTAGCATATGCCCTATATTCTAGCCTCTTAGGCTGTCTTTTTTGACATTAGGACATTTTCAACTTCTCTCATACCATCTTGTCCCTCCTTTCCCAATGCCTTCTGTCATTTTCCCAACTGCACACGGGTATCTGAGAAGACAAAAGAAGGGCAACTGATTATTACTGGGGAAAGAGCACTGTCCAATCATTCAACAGAGCCCCATGTTAAGAAATGTTTATTGTCTTCATTATGAAACCAGTACATGCCCACTGTAAACCAAAAAGTATGCCAAGAAAAAATATCATATTCAAGCAAACAAATAATGACCATTAACATTTATATATAACCTCCTATTCACAAAATCTTGAATTCTTAGCTCTAAAGAGGATGCAATAGGTGAGAAAATGTCTTCAATTAGTCTAAGTTCTCTATTTCAAAATATAAACTTTAATATTAGAAATAAATATACTTATGGAATTCACTGAGATCAGTGCATAATATCTGTGACTGGAATAAAGCTAGTTTTATTTATTTATTTTTTTAAGATTTTATTTATTTATCTGAGAGAGAACATGAGCAGGAGAAGGGGAGAGAAGGGGAGGGCCAGAGAGAGAGAGAGAAGCAGACTCTCCACTGAGCAGGAAGCCAGACGAAGGGCTTGATCCCAGGACCCTGGAATCATGACCTGAGCCAAAGGCAGACATTTAACCAACCAAGCCACTCACGCGCTAATTTTAAATGTATTTAAACTATAGGAAAGATTATATTTACATGTTGCATAAAGATCTTCCTAATGGATTAATGCTGAATTTTTAAACTGTTTCTTTCAACTTGCCTGTTGGAGGCTTAAGAATATAAATTAATTTATTGTTCAGTATATAATTATTTAGAACTTATATTTAGAACATATCTGCTGCTTTAGGCTTTCTTATAAAGCAGTAATTTTTAAAATAAGTAATACCATATTCCATCAGAGAAACTTCTCTGGAATCCTTTTATCATTGATAATCCCATACAAAATACAAATTGGTTTAACTTCTTAAAGACCTTTTTTTCATTTCTGGTTAAGTTAATCATCCAGGTACAAATAATGGTGTCTTAGGATATGGCAGAATTGCCATGAATTGATTTTTTTTTTGAAGAGTTTTTTTAATATATATACACCCCCTTTTTTCTAGCCAAAAGTAATTCATACTGAAGGTTGAAAAACTTAGAATGTATAATACAAATATGTAATGTAAAAATCCCAACCTATAATCCTAATCCTCAGAGACAGCTCTGTTAATAGCTTGGTTGATATCCCTTCTGATTTTCTCTCTCTTCCTTTCCTTCTTTCCTTTCTCCATTCTTCAGCTGCTCATGACTTATTTATTCATTTGAAATGGGATTCTGCCATATACCTACATGCAATTTTAATTTTCATCAGTGAGCTGAATTTGGTTCTTTGTGAAAGAGTGAGCTAATACCTATTCCCATAAGGTTGATCTGTATGTAGAGAATTAAAGTTGCATTATTTATACTATGAAACTTTAACCCACAGCAGATGCTCTACATTGTAAGCAAAATTACTTGAACTTGTGAAGCTTCCGTTTTCTTATATGTAAGAGGTGGATAATAATACCACTTCCTCATAAAATTGTGAGATATGTAAAGTCATACAGGTGTGGGTATGTCCTCCCCAAATTTAGTTAATATTCTCCCCCAAATTATTTTTCCTTAATTAAAAATTTTAACTTTAAGACACCTTCATGCTGTGTATCAAATGTGTAAATAAAAGCTAGTTTAATCTAAAAAAACACCTTTCATTATCTAAATCAATTTGTAACTTAGATGTTTTTAAAATAATCTTTACCAAAATATTCAGCTAATATAGGCCTTAGATGACAGATGTAAAAATGCTCATCATTATATTCATAAGCAAACATAGATACAGGGTATCTTCTTAACAGGTAATATAAGATATGTTTATACACAAGAATCTTATAGTAATGTTGCACATCTGTAGTTCACATTGAAATAGTCAGAGGTAAAAATGCAATTGAGAAGAGTGATAATTTGGTACATTGTTTCAATTATAATAATAATAATAATTATATGAAGAAAGAGACCTTTGCAATAAGGAAATGCATAAGACATGTCAAGCACAGTCTTAACTATTTTTAGGAATTACTTCATCTATTTTCTCAATAAGTCTATGAGGCAAGTTCTACGGTATCCCCATTCTCTAAATGAGCAATCTGGGCCTGAGAGAGAAGTAACCTCACCAAGGTCACATCACTGAGCAGTGGTGTGGACTCTAAACCCAAGCAGTCACAATCGGAGACCTCTTCCTTAACCCCCGCACTCGACTGTCCCCTCTGACTTCGACTGACAAATTTTGTAGTAAACCAAGTTTGAGAGGAAACCAAAATGCAGATGTATAATTTACTTCAAGCTAGTAAAAAGGATTTAGAAGAAATTCTCTTATTATGAATGTTGCCAAGATTAAAGTCTGATTGATAAACTTATAAACACTTCTATATACGTAAACCAAAATATTCAGAATATCTCTTTTCCCTGGGTTATCTAGAAAATGAGCCATGCATAATAACCCTAAACTCCATATATGTTGTCCCTGACCATATTTATTTGCCCATCTTACTTAAATAGAAGCCATGTGTATCTAAGTATAGAAGTTAGCCTTCATGGAGGTTGAGATACCCTAAATAACATAAAACTTCAATGAAGAGTGAAAATAAACTGGAAAAATATATTTCTAGAAGAATAGTAATGATTACTTATTTATTTACTAGTGACATGTTCTATTGTATTGATTTGTCCCAATCTGTACAATTGCAAAAATAAAATGGAGTTTTCCTTTATCTATATATCAATGATAAACACTATTGAAATGTATTTTATATTTTATTATACTTAATAGTAGGACACCAGATGAAGGTGAACATGAGAACAAGAAAAAGAAAAAGATTTAGAAAGAACATGAGTGCAGCTAGAAGGCTGAGAGAGATCCATTAGAAGTGCTGAGATGAAACAGGTAGCAAGATGAAAAACAAGATAGACCACCCCTTATATCCTTCAGGGAATGTATTGTCCTGAGATCTAAATATTTTCATAAATCACCAACATGTGCAACTTATCACATAGGGCAGTAACTTCAAAAATTAAAAATATGCCTTCCCTTTAGAACAAATACAGAACACTCCTCAACTGAATATATCTGGAATTTCTGTTATCTATCTTCTATATCTGATTTGCATAAACCATTGCCCTTGCCCCTCACTTTCACCAGCAGATATTTTTTACCACTTTGGAAATCTTGAGTAAAGAACAAACATTTGCACCAGACTCTTACAGTGCATGTTAATTCAAATTTGTGCTTTTAGAAAATTATGAATTAATTGCACATCATTTAACTTTAGAATCATTCAGAGATGTTATAAAATAGGAGTACTAAATCTATGAATTCAAAGGATATGCCAAAGTAATATTTATTACACTGCTTTATAATACTGATGTTTGAGAGAGACTGTCCTCCCATCTATTAAAAGTTTTATAGTTTCATATAGTTTTTTTTATATATATAGTATATATATACTATATACTGTGAGTAAAAAATAAACCTTGTTGGAAGTATTAATTCCATAAATGTTCTCAAAAAGAATTTATTATTTGTTATATTTAGATTATTAGGAAGATGTCTAATGTGGGATTTTATAAAATGTTAATTACTAATAAGTAAAACTTGGTGATGAGTTGATTTGATTGCTCAGAGGTAATAATTAATTCTCTCAGGATTTAAGTCCAAGGTGTTCATATTTTTGAAGTAATAATCAAATGATTTATTGACTCTACATAGTTTTACATCACTTATTCTATTATTCACTATATCACTCAAGGAAGTGCTTTAACTAGAAATGATAGCCTGTGACTAAATGAGACAGGTTCAAAAGAAAGTGGTCTTATGACAATTTACAGCTAAAAAGTATTCGGTGGATGTAAACAGTCAGCTGAGCTAAATACATTGCTAGCTATCACAGAAGAAAAAAATGTCATCAAGCACAGCATCTTAAAGATATCCAAGATATATTTGGGGAAGGAATACCCAGGCTTTACCTTTCTAATGGCAAAAATCTGAGCCCTCTTGGAAAAAGGCATCACGTTTGTTTTGTTTTGTTTTGTTTTAACTTATCTAGTATCCCAGACCAGACCGATGGGAGACATTTATCAAATATCATGAAATGAATAATTATCTATCAATTAGCTTCCATCTATTTCTGATCTTATATTTCTTATGTGCTATTTATGATTATGTAAATCATATTTATATGTAAAATGCTAATAATGTATATGACATTGTAAGTTCACACATATGTATTTTTAATCATACCTATCTATTATGCCTTGATACTTTTAAAAACGTTTACAATAATATTGTATTTATCACAACAGCTCCAAGAAGAAAGCAGGTCAAATTTTCTTATCCTCATTTTAAAGATAAGAAAACAAAATTTCACAGGGTTAAGAGGTTTGTCCAAAATTACATGAAGTCTAAATGGTAGGATTTGGGCTGAGACATTAACCTCTCCAAAATAACCAACTTGTTTTTGTAAATGATAGTGGCCAATAGGGAAGAAAGAACAATCAAGGCTGTATGGGAGAGAACACTGTTCATGTGTAGTAATTATTAAACATCTTACAATAAAACATATTCCCAAAGTATTGAGACTTACTTTTACCTATATCTAAACATTTACTCATAACCTTAATAATTAATATTTAAATGCTTCCTAAACACATGGCATAATATTGATACTTTTAAAAAATAGCATATTGGTGTCAGATGCATATGAAATTACTCAAAATTTAGAACCTAATGATTACAGAACTGTATGCTGAGTTTGTAAAATCTAAATTAATAATTTTCTGATTTTAGCTGGAAGAGAATGGAATTGAAATTTATTAAAAGGTAAAACACTAAGTAAGAAATTAATGGAAGCGTTCTAAACTTGATTTATAACATATCAAAACTGCAACTCCATTTCTTTAGCATCTATGATTAAAAGAACTTCAAAAGAAAAGAAAATGGATTATCATTCTACCACTAGACAACAATTAGCATAACTTTGGCCATCATTTTTCTATTACTTACATTAGTCCTTCCATCTTAAAAAAAAAAAAAAAAAGGACTGTATGACTATTGGATAATTGAGATTTTAAATGCCCTGTGAGTTTCAAAATCTAATTTTGGCTCAATTTGCAAAGGCCAAAAAAGTCACTGCAATTTCCTAATTTTAAACCAAGCACCCTGTTCTTGAGGAAAAGATCCCAGAAGGTTTGAGTCTACATCATACAGATCATCAGTTGATCTTGATTTAATTTACTAAAAAATTTCATTTAGCAGTGCAAAGATTTGAGCTTATTCCATAGGAGTGTAGTCCTCTGAAAGGATTCTGCTATTTGGTCCAGTTTCCCTCTGTCCAACTTTATTGTTAAAGTATATCGCGAGGACCTAGGAATACCTATTTTGTGAACCCACTGTTGAATAAGTACATCAGATCAATAGATTTTACTGTTTTACAATTAAGTTGCTGTTTGCACTGTACAGAAAATATATAAAGCAGCATACTTAAGAGAGTCTTAGGCTTACTCAGTTCCAGGGCAAACCTCATCCCTGAATTTGACATGAGTTCCTGAATTCTTGCTCGTGTGGTGAGATAGCTGAATTGTACTATAACACTTCAGGTGCTGGTGTGCTCAAAACCTCACAGATTTCTAGCTAACTGCTGAGATTGACAAATGCACATTTTATTAAGCATATATGACTAATGAAAATATTAGGGCTTAATATATAAATAAAACACAGCACCTTAAGTTGCAAATAGTAAAATAAATACATGTATTGGATGATGAGATGATCCTTGCTGCTTCCCTTCCGCAGTGTAGAAGAAGGAGGGGTCTAGGAACATAATATAAATGAGAAATGACTTTAACTATACCTATGATGTCCACACCAAAAAAAAAAAGGTAAGATACTGACATGCTACAGAGTATTTCTAGAGCATGCATTTATCTATAAAGAGAAATTATTTGATTATGATATTTGGTAAATATCTAAATAGACATTATTTCCTACTCTTCTGAGGCTGGATTTGTTTTTAGCAATGTTAAAATATACTATATATGCTTTATTTCATTGATTTTCTAATTAGGCTTCATTATTATTGCACTAGAATTATACCTATTTCCCAAAATAACTTTGGTTGTTAACATTAATATATTGCAGCAGCATTCAATTTTATAGAAAGGACACATACCTCACTTCTTAAAATAATTTACATATATAACTAATATTTTTATTCTTAAAAGGACCATAGACAACATCAAAATGTAATTATTTAACTTATCAGACTATTGATTACTAAATATAGTAGTTGTTTATTTATCTTTAATTGCCTTTAATGTACAAACATAAGAAAACAGAATTTGGTAGGGCGCCTGGGTGGCTCAGTTGGTTGAGCCTTGATATGGCTCAGGTCATGATCTCAGGGTCATGGGATTGAGCCCCATCTCAGGCTCCACGCTCAGCAGGGAGTCTGCTTGAGATTGTCTCTCCCTCTCCTTTTGCCACTCCCCCCCTTTCTATCTCTCTCTAAATTAAATAAATAAATCTTTTTTTAAGAAAAAAGAAAACAGGATTTGGTAACAGAAATTTTAGGACAAGGCATAGTCTGCTAATTTGTAAATGACTATGTATTATGATGGAATTAAATTTCAAAATCAAATCACTGGAGCACAAAATAAGCTATGGAATGATCTTTATGATTAAAAATGTAAAAACAAAACAAAGTCTTGCCTATTTGAATAGAATACCAATTTCACAGTCTTTAATTCTGGATATACTAGTTCCTTCAGAAGATATTCAGACCTTACCAGAACTTAAGTAAATGAATAAGATTCTTATTTCAAACTTTAATGGAATTTGCATTGATATTCTATTTTCTATCTCATCTATTTCCCAGCATCTAATTTTACTGATTAGGCAGTTTTGAAAGTTTATTTTCTTTTCTGTTTTAAGACATGAAGTTTAGAAATAAGTATTATTTATTGAAGTGATAATCAATCCAAAATAGGATATTTACCAAAATTAGCCAAAAAAACTGCCAACTCTCAGTTCCACTTTGCATTTGTGGAGAATCTAAGCATTACTTATAAGGGATGTAATTCCTTTCATATCTCAAAAATATACCCTTATAATAGACTTAAAAAAATGTACAACATAGAACACTTAAGTATCATCCAGTAGCTCTGATTACTTTTTTTTAAAAAGATTTTATTTATTTATTTGACAGAGAGAGACACAGCGAGAGAGAGAACACAAGCAGGGGGAGTGGGAGAGGGAGAAGCAGGCTTCCCGCTGAGCAGGGAGCCCGATGTGGGGCTCAATCCCAGGGCCCTGGGATCATGACCTGAGCCGAAGGCAGACGCTTAACGACTGAGCCACCCAGGCGCCCCTAGCTCTGATTACTTTTAACACCAATGATTTATATATTATTTTAACATAATGACACATAAGGCTTATTCCCAATATCCTATTTCCTTTAGTTTCCTTTACTCTAATTTTTGACATCTAAAAATCAGCTATAACTAGGGAAACATACTATATGGATTTTTAAATCGAAGTAATATTGAGGCTCTATTGTCTCATTCCTAATCAGTTACTCTACCAAATGCCTACGCAACACATTCAAATTTTTGTCATGTGTTACTTGCTCAGTAGCTTCAAAATAGACTGGAAATGAATTTGAATATTAATTAGTATCTAACAATACATAGAATCTGAAAAGGTATATCCAGTTAAGTTGTAATGAATTTGGTTTTAATATCAAGTAATGATACATTTAAAAATCATAAAAGTCAATGGCTCCACTAAAATGTTTCTTAATGTGCTGTAACACCACACAGCCACCTTTATTTATAACAAATAATGAAATTGTAGTGCTAAACTAGTCAAATTCAAATCAATTCAATTACATATGTTTCACTGAAACACTGTTTAAAAAATGTAAAATGAACTAAAAAATTAAAGGTTCATTGCTTGTAATCAAAAGCAGTGAGATTTAAACTTCAACCAACCAGGCAATAAGTTCACTTCTCAGTTGTGCTCTTAGTGGGACGTTGTCAAGAACATTTGACATCTCTTAAACTTGCTATCTCATTTGTCCTTGTTTATGAACCGCATGTTGATATGTTGAACCACAAGACTGGAAGAAGAGGAAAGCCACCATTCTATTAAAATATATACATCAGCATTTGCAAATACCATGTGTAGTGTTAAAGGATCTGTAATTTCCAAAGGAAATATGCAGTATCTCTCATTTCCTCAGTTCTTGTTTTTTGGTTTGTTTTTTTTCTTTCTTTTTCCTGTGTCTAATGGTACCCAACTAATTTGGAATAAGGAATACCATTAATTAACTAACCTAGGGTTGGAGACATCAGGACTCTTATCAGAAAGAAAAACGGTGAATGAAAAAAACACTACAATATCCAAATAACTACAAAAGTCACAAATCATTTTTTCCTCACAAATTCAAAAGTGGCAATCTTTCAGTGAAAATACATTTTTGGTAATTTCACAAAACTTCTGGCAAAAGACAGTGTTGAATTAATACATTTTTATTTTTTTTAAGATTTTATTATTTATTTGAGAGAGAGAGAGAATGAGAGATAGCACGAGAGGGAAGAGGGTCAGAGGGAGAAGCAGACTCCCCGCTGAGCAGGGAGCCCGATGTGGGACTCGATCCTGGGACTCCAGGATTATGACCTGAGCCGAAGGCAGTCGCTTAACCAACTGAGCCACCCAGGTGCCCGAATTAATACATTTTTAATCAACTAATGCTTTCAGCTAAGTCTTTATATCAGGAAAGTAGAAATATTAGCAGGTAAAGAGTTACAAGTTAAGAAAGTACATGAAATACAAAAGCTGAGCCTTTCTTAGTATAATAAACCAAGGCTCACTTTTGACTTAGTCTGACCTGGTCACTTCTAATTCTAACCCTATTTTGATCTTCAATTTGAAAGCAGTAAGGCTCAAGCTACATAGAGCATTTCCTTCCAAAATTTTTATTTTTCTGTCATTCTTACAGGAAGGGAGAAGGTTTTTGAATATCAGTGTATGCTCTCTACTCCCTAGCTGATAGTTCGAGCTACTGTAAGAATCCTGGGAATTTTTTAATAATAGTTGAGGTTCCATTAAACTTAGTTCTCAAATAGCTTCTTAGAGTTTATTCATCAAATAATTCAAGGTGTAAAAGTAGCACATAAACATTAACTGAACAGCCATTAAGCAGTATGACTGTTTGTTTTTGGTTGATGGAGGATATAAAGCTCCATACCCTGTGGTGGAAAACAATTAGGTATTATGATGAACATGCCATTAAATATACTACTACCAGACTTGGACCCATTTCACTTTACAGAATAGCAGTCAGCCGTAGTTAGAAGCCTGCCCAAGTTCTAGGAAGTCATATTTTTACTGTCATGACTTAGCTGCTTATAAATATTGTAGTGTGCCTCATGCCTTATGCTAATGGCAATGACTAATGGTTGTCATTATCTTCATTCAATCTCATAAAAAACTTCCTCAGGAGAGACTGATCATAGCTAGAATGCTGCTTAAAGTTAAACTGTTTTTCTAAAACACAGAATATAAAAAGCACTTAAGTACAAGAGGTTGGATGGATAATTTATTTTGTTTTGAGTATGTGTGACAACAGCTACTGTTGTTAAATTTGCCATGAACTGAATTGATACACCATATGGGAATGCCTTAGAGATGCCTATATGTGTGATTGCATAATGCTTTAAATTGCTCTGCTCATCTGGGACTATAGGTGAAGATGTACGATAGAGAAACCAAAAGATGGAATAAATGTGACACTGACTGGAGGTTCAGTGTTTTAAACAATGGAGGTGAGGCCCGCCATCTATTTGATTTCATTTATGCACTCTGCTTACAAGACAGATGCAGAACACTTCATTATGGCCCCAAAAAGAAATGCTTAAATGGATGAAGCAAATCTTTGCATCTGATAGAAGCTAAGTGGGACATTCAATGAATGTCAAACAAGTGAGACTTTTAGTTTTATTCTACATTGTAGCAGCACAGCAGTAATGTGCTGATTCTCATGTATGCACGATTTTCATATGCCTTGCATCTTCAGAACTTAAGGTTATGAATTTCTGTATTACAGAATAAAATCAAAACAAAAATCAACTAATAAGGAAGTATATTTTGTTGAGGGATGGTGATGATATTCACACAATTTTTATTAAAATACGGATGGGGGACAGAAAGTTCCTGAGGAGAGGAAAGGTCATCCACCATACATGATATATCTTTATGGAGCTTCTGTCTAAAGAGTTACCTTAGTCATCTTTCTTGACATCACCTTTTTGTCTTAGAGGAAAAGTTCAGTGTTGCCGGCAAGAAGGACAATATATAGTGGGCGCCCAGTAAATGTTTGTAGGATGAAATGGGGTGTAATGAAACAGAGTGGGGCAGAACAGGATAGATTAGGGACATGATTATGTGTTCCCTCCTAAAATTCTACTTTGTTCTAAAACAAAAGGAGAAATAAATGTATGGATGGATGGGTGGGCAGTGATATAGATGCTTCAAAACAGAAGTTTGTTTTCTTCTTCATGCACACTTTTATTAAAAAATAGTTTGTGGGGCTCCTGGCTGACTCCGTTGGAAGAGCATGCGACTCTTAATCTCAGGATTGTGAGTTCAAGTCCCCTGTTGTGTGTAGAGATTACTGACATTAATAGATAAACTTAAAAGATAAAAATAAAAAATAATCTGTTTCAAGAGTATAAATTACAGTGTATATATTTGTTTTAATGAGACATGAAATTGCATAAGGGATTTCAGAAAGTTTCTCTTGAAAGTAATTAAAATATATATATTTTTTAAATTAAAGTGCACTTTCCAAGACCTAGTCAGAGAGACTTTAGGAATCTTCAGCTAAGTTACAAATACTATAGAAACATCATGCCTCCTATTTTGTCTCAAAGAAGCTTGGGAGAAGGCAGCAGCATTATTGTGTCCATCGTGAATCTGACCTACACATACCATCTTTCCAAAGAAGAGTTCCATGTAAATTCTTCTGCACAACCTAACACAGCCTTAGGAATTTGTTTTTAGCTAGAAAATACATTGTAGATAAGGTAACCATGAATCCTGGTTTATGCCTGTTGTCCCAGTGTATTTATTTAAGAGTGCCACCTTCCACTCTCAGACATGTCCCAGTGCAGACGACCAATTATGGTAACTTTATCCATAAATAATAATAAACTGTTAATAATAAACTAACCTTTATTGGAAGCTTATTTGCCTGAGGCTTTGAAATACTTTCATGTGTAATGAATTCTTCACAGTAACCCAATGAGGGAGCTATTTTATTTCCCCCACCGTCTTACAGTCGAAGAAACAGAGATGGAGAGATTGACTAGTGTGGTCTCCTCTCATAGTGGGCAAACCTGAAACCAGACAAAGGTCTGGCTCCTTAACAACATAGGTCAGAAGATGCTATACTAACTTCCTATTTGCTGGTTGATGCAAGTAGCTTGGTTTTACTGAATACATTCAAAGATTATCAATAGTTTTAATTTGTTATTCTTATTAGCTATTATAAGACTGTATTTTTATAAGGAACATACATTTTAAGATGCAAGAAAAGAGCACTGAACTGAGAGCTAGGTTGTAGTTCAGGATATTACTATTACCATATTAATGACAATAACAATGATTTATTACGTGAGTAGTTTTTCTACTTAGGACTTTCCCTGTGTTCTCTGACTCTTAAAATAGCTCTGTGAGGTAGAACGTTCCAATCCCACGAATGTGTACGGATTGCTTTAGCTACTAGCCCTAAATTGCCTCAGAGGTTAAAAGGAAGATCGAGGATCATTTCATTTCAGGAGGCCTCCCAGCTCTGACATTCTCTGACTAAATAGATGTCTCTGGGAGTAACTGGTTATCAGGATATAAGGCATGAAATCTGGATGCTGAGGAAAATTCTTGGGGGTGAAGAGACTTCCCTAACATCTCATATATATAGTAACTACCGTGCATTAAATGCTTACTAAGGGCCTGCACTTTATAAACTTTTTTCTATTGTTTTTCTCCTCACCATAGGCCAGATAAGAAGAGAATTTGGATTTGAACCAATGTAAGTTTAACTCCACTGTGCTAGAATTAGCATCTTTCTCTGAAACTCTCTAGGGATTGCCCTAATTCAGGAACCTTTCTGAAAAGCAATATTAAATAAAGATGAATAAATATTTGCTTATAATCAATTTTGTTCCACCACTGTGTAAAAAATATACATAGAAAAGCAGATATGATAGTATTACATAGAGGTTGTTGAAAAGAAATCCCTTTTTCAAAAAAGAAGTGTAGAAATTCTTACTAGTGCAGAGTAGGTTCTGTGTGCTGCAGAGAACAAAGTAAATAGAAGTTTGTGCCTATACTCAAAAGATGCTTGAGATTCACCTGGGGTTATAAGAATATAAATGTATGAATATGGATTATATGCTATTATAAAATGTCAAATCCTATAGTGTAATTTGAACAGTGGTTCTTAACTGGGAATGCATTGTGTGTGGTGTGATTTAAAAATACAAATGCGAGAACCATATTTGCATTGACTTAATAAGTTTCTGAGGTTAGAGCCTGGAAATGTGTATTTTCTAAACTCCACAGGTGATTCTGAAGTGACTATGAATACAACCACTGATTAAAAATATATGTGGAACATATTAATATGTTAATTATGCAGCTTTAAAAAGAAGAGGTTAATCTGGGCTGGGATTTTAAAAGCTTCCCAGAAGGGGTGAGATTTGGATGAAAAGTCAGATATGGACAGAAGGTAAGTGAACCAGAATTTTTTTTTTCTTTTACTGTTTAGCTCAAAACAAAATCTTGCTTTTACAGTTTTTTTGTGTTTTTTTTGCCTGCATTTCAGATTCCTATTGGATTAATTGGATAATAAAATTTATAACAATAAACACCTGGAAATGTTCCATTATCTTCTAATATGAAACTCAGGTTTAAAGTCTTGCTTGAAAGCTTGTATATTATTGCTTGAAAGGCTAGTATATTATTATAGATTATATATTGATTATATATAGAGAGAGAGGGGAAGATATATCTATATATGGATATATAGGTAGATAGAGATTAGATTTTACTACTTATAATAAAGAATTTTTGTCACAATTAGTAAATGCAGTTTAGACTGCAAACTGCCAAGGACAAAATCTATATTTTCTTCAAATTTGAATTCTTAAATCTTTATCATAGGGACTGGCGTCGAAAATATGCCTGACATATATTTGTTTGTTGAATGAATGAGACATTTAGATTTATCCGGTTTATTCATTCCACCTTGTGTGGGGGGGAGATTCCAATGGTCTCCATTTGAAGGATCAAGCATTTGATCTATGAAGGTGTTGGTTAGTTAGTTAAAATGTTTCTTGACCCAGAACCATAATCTGGCAAAGACTTTCAACAATTGTTATTTTATAAGAGTAAGCTTTTAGACTTTTTCTTTCCCAATAAAAAGATAGACAAGGCAAAAGAGTTGCAAGCATCTTAACAGGAGGGGCATTTCCCATCCATATTTGTGCCCAGAACAGCTGGTAAAGCCCTCTTCTCAGACCCGTCTCTCCATGGAAGACAAAATCACCGAACCTTTCAGTGGGAAGGAGAAAGTCTTTATAAGTAAGCTTTCCCAAGCTTTCTGCAGATCTGCTTTTTTTGTAGAATAGGCTTGTTTTGCCATTGTTTTGGCTTGGGTTGTTAACAATTTTAAAGGCATGACTGTCAGAAAGATCACTGAGAATCTTTATGTTGCTGCATTACATCTTCCCAGCACCAAACAAGCCAAGCTTCCTTAGCATTTTGCTGTTGTTGCTGCTGTTGTAAAAAAAAAAAAGTCAAGAGATATTCATATTCCACCCCGTGGAATTTTATAATACTTTTGGGACTAGTTTCGTAGACAAGAAAAATAATAGGAAGAACAAAGAATAAACAGAAAACAAAACACAGATGAGAAAAGAATATGATGACAAGATGACAGAATGCTCTGAATTTATTATTCATATACGTGTTTTGGAGAATAAAGGGGGAAGTGGAAGGCATCACATGGTGTTTAGTTGTGGACATGTATTTGTAAAACATTTTTAACATAAGACAGCTATGGCAATAAAGGCAGATACTTATTTTTGGTATTAGAGAACTGACTGGTAGGATCCAGAAGGGGGAGCTTGGCAGAAGCAACTGTCACAGAACAGGATGCCTGTCAGCTCATCCTCAGTGCCACTCAAGGGAAGTCCTGACTGTCCATCCCCATTGTTCCTGGTTCAGCTGACGTGGCTCTAGGCTAGAGGGGCTTAAACAAATGGCCACTCTTCCTTAAAGGACTATTGGATGAACTTGACGTAACATACACATGGAATTCTTAGGTGGACCCAAACCCAAGACTTCGAGATTGCTAACTGGAATCTTAGTAACCGTATTGGCTGCAAAATAACCTAAGGAACTTTGGTTTGAAAAATGGCTGGTACCAGGCTCAAGGCATTATCTACTGATCATCATATGAATAGCTGCACTTTTTCGGCCTCCCCTCTCCTCTCCCCAGATGCTACAGGAGCACCTCAGCCCAGACAAGCCTGAATATCATCAGCAAAAAACATTCCAACATAAATATGATTACAAAATTTATTATAAGCAGTGATTGAACACTGAACATATCTAAAACAGTTTAATTCATAATGAGTTGCATAAAACATCTGAAAATAAAATAAATTTGTGTTTTAAGACTATTTTAAGAGTGGGCGCCTGGGTGGCCCAGTTGGTTAAGTGACTGCCTTCGGCTCAGGTCATGATCCTGGAGTCCTGGGATCGAGTCCCGCATCGGGCTCCCTGCTCGGCGGGGAGTCTTCTCCCTGTGACCCTCTTCCCTCTCGTGCTCTCTATCTCTCATTCTCTCCCTCTCAAGTAAATAAATAAAATATTTTTTAAAAAAGACCATTTTAAGAGTAGATCATCACATCCGTGGCATACATGTCATCCTGAGTACAACAGTGATTTTAATCAGCCACCGGTGTGCTAGAGCCATAAGCCAATGAGATCCAAATACCCACATCTCTTCTCAACTAAGCATTCAGGGACTTCATTTTGGTAGCCTGAAGTAGACCCTGGTGGGACTACTCATACATGGAAATTGTCAAGGGCTTTGTCTTAGTCCAGTCCATTCAGGCTGTTATTTTTTTTTTTTTAATTTTATTTATTTTTGAAAGAGAGAGAGAGAATGACAGAGAGAGAGAATGACAGGGGTGAGGGTCAGAGGGAGAAGCAGACTCCCCGCTGAGCAGGGAGCCCAATGTGGGACTCGATCCTGGGACTCCAGGATCATGACCTGAGCCAAAGGCAATCGCTTAACCAACTGAGCCACCCAGGCGCCCCCATTCAGGCTGTTATTTTAAAAAATACCACAGAGCCAGTAGCTTTTAAACAACAGAAATTAATTCCTCACAGTTCCATAGGCTGGGAGTGTGAGATCGAGGTGGGGAGACGGAGCGCAGCATGGTCGTGTGAAGGCCGTCCTCCACGTTGCAGCTTTCTCCTTCTATCCTGCATGGCAGAAAGGCTAAGGAGCTCGGTGGAATCTCTTTTATGAGATCACTAATCCCATTCATTAAGGCTCCACCTTCATGACCTAATCATCTCCCAAAGGCCCCACCTTCTAACAACATCACCTGGGCGTGAGGATTCCAACATGAATTTTCGGGGGAGAGAGGCAGAACATTCAGACCATAGCATGCTACAAAGTAGGGCTTTTTTTTTTCTCTTTTGCAGAAAGGAAGTGAGCCAGTTTACCAGCACACCACTGAGCTACACGCACATTTTAGAAGAAGAAACCCAATATAAATATATGTCTGTAATTAAGAACACTGCTTATTAGGTATATATTTAAAGAAGACACTGCTTAAGAAAGACAGTATTTTGTTAGACTGCTAGGGCTAATTTCTCTTATTATGCCAGTTAATCTCCCTGTCTCTCTTAGTCTCTCTCTCCTTAAAATAAGAGTGGTAGGGGGTGGGAGGGATGGGGTGGCTGGGTGATAGACATTGGGGAGGGTATGTGCTATGGTGAGTGCTGTGAATTGTGCAAGACTGATGAATCACAGACCTGTACCTCTGAAACAAATAATACATTATATGTTAAAAAAAAAAAAAGATAGTAGGAAGGGAAAAATGAAGGGGGGGAATTGGAGGGGGAAACGAACCATGAGAGACTATGGACTCTGAGAAACAAACTGAGGGTTCTAGAGGGGAGGGGGTTGGGGAGATGGGTTAGCCTGGTGATGGGTATTAAAGAGGGCACGTTCTGTGTGGAGCACTGGGTATTATGCACGAACAATGAATCATGGAACACTACATCAAAAACTAATGATGTAATGTATGGTGATTAACATAACAATAAAAAATTTAAAAAAATAAAGAGGGCACGTTCTGCATGGAGCACTGGGTGTTATACGCAAACAATAAACCACGGAACACTACATCAAAAACTAATGATGTAATGTATGGTGATTAACATAATAAAATAAAATAGAATAAAAAAAGAAGTTAAAAAAAAGAATATAATAATGCCTACTTCATAGGATTGCCCTGATACTTAAATGAGTTAATATATGTGATGTACTTATAAGGTACCTGGCACAGGGAAGGTGCTCAATAAGTATTTTCTATTACTATCAGCAGGGGATGAAACTATATGGTATTTTATAGTCTTATCCTAAAAGACTGCCTATTTTCAGTGTTATTTTCCTTGTTGAGCTTTTGTATCCTTTAGAAGCCCAACCTAACTTCCACAAGTTCTGTGAAGATCCATTAAATGAAAGCATATCAAATCACTTTGAAATGCATTAAGTACTATGTAAATGAAAGGTGGAATAATTATGTTAAAGGCATCATCTTGCATTTTGTTTATACTGCATCTTTGAAATGAGCATCAGATTTTTCTCTAGGCAGTTACTGCTACTACAGAAACAAACACAGATGGTGCCCAAACCTCCTACTGAATAGTTCTAGGCAATGGCATTTATCAAAATACCGCAGGTCACTAAATGTGGGAAGACTCAAAACAAACCCCACATCTCAGTGTCAGGGCAGCACGGTAATTTAGGCAAACAAGCCTTTGTTTGATAATTCAAGGATCTTCTGATTTGTAGAATGTACTAGCACAACAAACAGAAAATCTTACATGTAGGCTAAGTTTTACAAAATAGGACATTAAAATGCAATTTCTACTAGAAAAAAAAAAATCAGTTTTCTTTACTGATGAGAGTTTCTAGCCAAATTAGAACTAATTTTGGGGGTGTGCATGCAGATGTTCTGATTTTACGTTGACCTTCTAGCCAAGCAAAGCAGAGAAAGAGAGGAAATATGTTTTAAAGATATGTTTCCTTCTACTCAAACCTTCTAAGAACCCAGTCTTTGGAGTGCAGGCTTCCTTCGTCAGCAAGATAGTCCTGGGATTTTTATAACATAACTCTCTTGATGGGATCTTGGACTTGTTTGCCCTTGGATCCATTCCTTGCCCTCCCTCTGGCTCATGGCGGGGGAGGTCAGGAAATTCTGACCCCTATGGCTTCCTTTCCTAGAGCTCAGTCTCAGGGGAACTGTTGCTGGCTTCTGCCAGTTGAACTTGGGAATAGGGACATTTGGAGGAGACAGGAGATTGGGAAGAAGGGAGCAGTCAGGTCACTGTCCCTAAATCTCCTGTCACCTCACTTTTCTCTGGTTGGCTTCTGTCTCTTTCATTACCTGTTTCGTGCTTTAATCAATTCCCTGCATCTGAAACCTCCATTTAATGAATATTCCTTGACTGGACCCTGACTGACCCAAGATCTAACATAGGCCATCTCTCCCC
This sequence comes from Eumetopias jubatus, assembly GCF_037043125.1. NCBI lineage: Eukaryota > Metazoa > Chordata > Mammalia > Carnivora > Otariidae > Eumetopias > Eumetopias jubatus. Next base: position 93,334,649 of record NW_028274812.1, read on the forward strand.
TGAATTCTTAGGCAAGTAACACTGCATTCGTTAAAGGATGAGTCTACCTTGAGCCTGCGCTGGGCCACGTCCTGAGCTGGAGGCAGAGAAAAAGTATTTTTCTTTGTTTCTGCTAAGGGTAGTGTCGCAAGACTCCATTACACTGGTCAGCCTAGTCTGACCCCTTCTTAAGGCCACACCCTTCAAATTCACCAATATGTGGTGGTTCTCACAAACGTTACTACACTTCTTAGAAAGTCACAAAGGATGCCAGCATCCCCAGATTGTTTCCACTTATACGATGACATGATCGGAATGTAAGCAGTGAGCTGTTACCATTCTAAACTTCTGTCCCTCTGTTTTCTTTGTATGAAAGGAAGTTTGGGCCCCAAAACAATTCCATATCCCAAAATGGTTTTAGGCAGTTTAAATTAGTTCTGTGAATATCATCTCAATCCTAAAGTATCAAACTAGGGTTGTACATCCTGTGCATTTTTTTAAATTTTATTTTATTATGTTATGTTAATCACCATACATTCCATCATTCGTTTTTGATGTAGTGTTCCATGATTCATTGTTTGCGTATAACACCCAGTGCTCCATTCAGTACATGCCCTCTTTAATACCCATCACCAGGCTAACCCATCCCCCCACCCCCTCCCCTCTAGAACCCTCAGTTTGTTTCTCAGAGTCCATAGTCTCTCATGGTTTGTCTCCCCTTCCAACTTCCCCCCCCCTTCATTTCTCCCTTCCTGCTAACTTCTTTTTTCTAAACATATAATGTATTATTTGTTTCAGAGGTACAGGTCTGTGATTCAACAGTCTTACACAATTCACAGCGCTCACCATAGCACATACCCTCCCCAGTGTCTATCACCCAGCCACCCCATCCCTCCTCCCCCACCACTCCAGCAACCCTCAGTTTGTTTCCTGAGATTAAGAATTCCTCAAATCAGTTAGATCATATGATACATGTCTTTCTCTGATTGACTTATTTCACTCAGCATAATACCCTCCAGTTCCAACCACGTCACTGCAAATGGCAAGATTTCATTCCTTTTGATGGCTGCATAATATTCCATTATATATATATATATATATATATATATATATATATGTATATATATATATATATATACACACACCCCATCTTCTTTATCCATCATCTGTCGATGGACATCTTGGCTCTTTCCATAGTTTGGCTATTGTGGACATTGCTGCTATAAACATTGGGGTGCACGTACCCCTTCGGATCCCTACATTTGTATCTTTGGGGTAAATACCCAGTAGTGCAATTGCTGGGCCGTAGGGTAGCTCTATTTTCAACTTTTTGAGGAACCTCCATACTGTTTTCCAGAGTGGCTGCACCAGCTTGCATTCCCACCAACAGTGTAGGAGGGTTCCCCTTTCTCTGCATCCCCGCCAACATTTGTAGTTTCCTGATTATTAATTTCAGCCATTCTGACTGGTGTGAGGTGGTATCTCATTGAGGTTTTGATTTGGATTTCCCTGATGCCGAGTGATGTTGAGCACTTTTTCATGTGTCTGTTGGCCATTTGGATGTCTTCTTTGGAAAAATGTCTGTTCCTGTCTTTTGCCCATTTCTTGATTGGATCATTTGTTCTTTGGGTGTTGAGTTTGATAAGTTCTTTATAGATTTTGGATACTAGCCCTTTATCTGATACATCATTTGCAAATATCTTTTCCCATTCTGTCGGTTGTTTTTGGTTTTGTTCACTATTTCTTTTGCTATGCAAAAGCTCTCTATCTTGATGAAGTCCCAATAGTTGATTTTTGCCCTTACTTCCCTTGCCTTTGGCGATGTTTCTAGGAAGAAGTTGCTGTGACTGAGGTCGAAGAGGTTGCTGCCTGTGTTCTCCTTTAGGATTTTGATGGACTCCTGTCTCACATTTAGGTCTTTCAACCATTTTGAGTCTATTTTTGTGTGTGGTGTAAGGAAATGGTCCAGTTTCATTCTTCTGCATGTGGCTGTCCAATTTTCCCAACACATTTGTACATAGATCAATGGAACAGAATAGAGAGCACAGAAATGGACCCTCAACTCTATGGTCAACTAATCTTTGACAAAACTATTTTCTTTTTTTAACATATAATGTATTATTTGTTTCAGAGGTACAGGTCTGTGATTCAACAGTCTTACACAATTCACAGCACTCACCATAGCACATACCCTCCCCAATGTCTATCACCCAGCCACTCCATCCCTCCCACCCCCCACCACTCTAGCAACCCTCAGTTTGTTTCCTGAGATTAAGAATTCCTCATATCAGTGAGATAATATGATATATGTCTTCCTCTGATTGACTTATCTCACTCAGCATAATACCCTCCAGTTCCATCCACGTCATTGCAAATGGCAAGATTTCATTCCTCTTGATGGCTGCATAATATTCCATTGTATATGTATACCACATATTCTTTTTTAAACTTAGTTTGGACTCTGACATTGAAACATACCTTCATGCCGAATTTCTAAAAAGAGTTTCATATAAAGGTTTTTCACATTTTCCCCTATACCTCATCCTATTGCCCTGCTCGTGCTGCTCCCCCTTCCTGAAGTGACTCTCTTTTCCTTCTATTTTCTTTTGTTGTGTTATCAATTCTCAATCAAATAGCCATCTTTCCAGGAGTGTTCTCTAAACTTTCCTACTCGTCGTTCAGTGATGCTGCCTGTCCCCTGTCTGCGTCCCCATACTGCACTCTGTGAAATGTACGCATGTCTCTCTCTGTCTTGACTCAGTCGATAAGCTACAAAATGACAGAACTATGTTTACTTTTTGTAGTCCTGCTGCTCCATAACTTCTTGGCACTGAGGGATTATTCAAAAAATATTTGTTAAACTGTTGCTGAACACTCTGAAAGGTCCGAGCCTCTCATGCTGGGTGAAAATTAATTTTCGAATCATGGAATGAAAGGTCTGTTTTGTTTTGCACGAGGGATATTTTATTAACAAACACATAAGAGACACTGGTTACTTCACAAATGCCTAGCGCTTGTGCCCTATGTATAGAAAACACTAAGTTTTATTAAGCAACATTGATAAACAGGGAAATAGGCACACAAGAGGGACAGTAGCACCATAACAAGTTTAGAACAAAGCTTCTCAAATCTCTGCCTTGTTTATCGTCCTTCAGCAGAAGTTGCGTCTTCTGTGTTTGCCTTCCTAAATTTAAGCCTTTATTTTCAGTGTCCACCTAAACATATTCCTACTGCCTTCACCATCAATTAAGTAAATGCCATGGCTCCAACTCATTTCCTTTGAAAAGGATGAGCTCAACCATGCTCTGTTTATTCCATTTTTAATGGCTCTCCTTGCACATTTTGGTCCATTGCCTCCAGGGTCATTCCTCATGCATTCTACCCAATTAGACTCAGATCTTTGAGGTCAGAGGTACTTTCCTTTTCTATCTCCTCACAGCATGGTCGCGACATAGGCTTGTGAATTAAATGTCTTCTACATTTCACCAATTCGTGTGCTAATCTGTTTAGTTCCTTGTCTAGTGACCACGTTGGTGTGTTCACTCTATGGTTACGGCCATGGGCATTTGGTGGTCCACACAGAACACAGCTCTGAGCTCTCCCATAATTCCAGATCAGAGAGTCTGTGGATGAGGCTGGGCAGCGCAGGGACTTCAAGACCCCCTCTGCCACTTTCCTTTAAAGCCAGGAATATCCTGAAGCTACTTCCCCCCAGGGACTCACTATAGCCCTTCTAGTAGTTCCTACCGTTGATAACTGGTTCTCTGTCCTTGAACCTGTTCATTTCTGTCATAGCACTTAGGATAATTTATAACTATATACATATGTAAAGTACATGTAGAATAAGCACATAAAGTAAATAAGCAAGTTAAATGTATACAAATATGTAAAATACATAGTAGATATAAAGTATATGCATGTATAAGTAATATATTTAAAAAAACCATACGTGTGTATGGTTTTTATGTACATATATGTGTGTTTTATGTTTTCATTTTCTCTTTCCCTCCACAGATTTTCTTCACCATGACTTGCTTCACCACTTAACACCCAAGCCTAACACAGAGCCTGGCACATAGTACATACTCAGAAATATCTGTTGAATAAATAACACGGAAATGAATGAAGCTGTGAGAGCAGAGAATTCTTTCCAACCTTCATCACATCAGCTCTTAGGTTGTACTGACCAAAAAGTGAAATGAGGAGAGAAACGGAAGCATAGAAAAGTAAAGGAGTCAATGTTCTCCTCTCTACTCCAAAACTTCATAGACTTACAATGTCTCCTCCCAGAAAGAGGTTCCCAGACTTCTCAGTTTGTTTCTATCTGGAGGGAAGAAAGAAGACAAGAAAGTCTTTTCTGTTCACTGTTGTTGGTGCTACCCACTAATAAAAACTACAAACATTTCAGCAAAAAGTTAACAATTTCCAAATAGTGTAGCAAAAAAAAAAAAAAAAATGAATTGGACATTCCTACATTTACTGTTGCAACCTTCTGTTTCTTCTCTATAAGCCCAATCCTGGCATCCTAAAGGCACCCACTAAAAAGAAAGAGCAGAACAGCATTACAACAGTGAGCAGCAGAGTATGAAAGCTGACAAGGACAGCGAGCCACACCGCCGGATTCCAAGTCCCGGCTCCACCCGTTCCCTAACGGTGAGATCACAGGCAAGTAGGCAACCTTACTTTGTTTCTGTAAAATGGAGATGATACTAATACCGAACTCACAGGGCTTCTTACTGGATTGAAGAAGGTAGAACACGTAAAGCCCTTGGAATAACGTCTGGCACATAGTAAACACTCAGTAAATGCTCACTAATCATATTCTTATTCTTTAAATTACTCTTTTTGTGACCAATTCCAAATTAAGGCAGATGTACTTCTATTACAGAATGGATAAATTCCCACTAAGACGGAACAAGGGAAAAAGAATGTACATATAAGTAACAGTAAGGGATAAAAGGGAATATAGATGCATTCGAAATGTAAAAGGGCGTGGCAGAAAGGTCAGAGGTCTAAGATTTCGTTATGTCCTCTTGAGCAGTTTTTCTTTCATTCTTACTCCTGGTAGAAAGTGTTCCTTCATATACCTTTTACATATCAAATAATGAAGATTACTCTTATTTTACCTTTCTTGGTCTAAAAACTTGGAGAAGAGCTGATCACAATCTACTTTTTAATAGCCCCCAGCCAAAGCAAAACAAAAACAAAACACCCCAGCCTTGCTAAGGAATCACAAGTGATTTACTTCAGTGATTTCAAACTTGTCCATTTAAAGCCTATTTATATTCCCCATAGTTGTTTGAATTCCTTTACCTCATCAAGAAGGGCATTAAATTTGCCATGTTAACCATGTGACATAAATAATAACACCTTTAGTTCTTAAAAAAAAAAAAGAGAGGAAAAAATCCTTCTCCACTTGACTGCACCTTTCCCTGCTTATTTGTTCTTTCTGAAAGTATGAAATGTATTTCATTTAACAAATATTTATTTAGTTTCTATTATGTGCCAGGCACTATATTAGAAACTAGATTTTTTTTTAAGCAAAAAAAGCAAACAAAGATGCAGTGAACAAAACAAAGTCTGTTTTCATGAAGCCTAGAGTCTACTGGGTGATAGACATGAAGAATGGTACGTGATGTAATGAGCACTGGGTGTTAATATAAGACTGATGAATCACTGACCTCTACCTCTGAAACCAATAATACATTATATGTTAATTAGTTGAACTTAAATTTTAAAAATGGGGGAAAAAGCCTAGAGTCTAGAGAGGTTTTTGAAGCAATAAACAAAACACATACTATCTCAATTATAAATTGAGATCATTGTAGCCCCAGAAATAAGTGGAGAGCTTGAGGTAGAACAATGAGGGTGGGTAGAGGGGAGGGTGACAGCTACATTAAACCAATTACGGAAGGCCTAGCTGAGGAAGTGACATTTAAGCAATACCTAAAGGAAGAAAAAGAAAGAGCCATTCGAATTGCTGGGAGAGGAGCACATTTCATGCAGAAAGAACAGCAGTACAGAGGTCATGGCGTGAAAACGAACATGCACAAGTCACTGGGTCTGTAAGTGGACACTGGTGAGCAATGGGAGGGAATGGTGTGAGAAGAGCTAGGAAGGTGAGATCACGCAGGGTTTTCAGATTGGGATGTTCTCAGTGCAACCCAGGCACTGTTAAAAGGTATATAAACAAGGAGCTAGTGTAAACAGGATCTGTGTTTCAAAAGATAACTCTGGTTGCTGGATGGAGAATTTGTGTAAAAGAGACATCCATAAAATAAGAAGATAACCTAGTAGAGTATTAGAGTAATACAAACAAGAGAGATTTCCAGCTTAGACTGGAGAGTTGGCAATGGAGATGTAGAGAACTAAATATGAGAGATACTTAGGAGGCAGAAATGACAAAATTTGATTAATTAGATTGGAAACAGAGGAACCATGTTCCTCCACACCTTTCGTATGTGGCTTTTAACTTTCTGCCTCAAATCAGGATGATAGCTCCTTTTACTGAGAAGGAAAGACTGCAGAAGTACCAGGAGTTCTGTCTTGATCAGGTCAATTTCATGATACTTATGTGACACCCCAATGTAGATGTTAAATACGCTTTTGATTATATTGGTGTGAAGCTGTTATATAAATAAGCCGAAGATGGCCCCAGGTCATTTCTTTCTTCACTGCAGGCTGAGACCCATTAGCTCAAAAGCCCGCCAGAGACAAAATCAAATTTTACACATCCATTTATTTTTAAAATGGGCCAAACAAGCAGATTTTTATAGCCTTTTAGAGCCTGCCTATTTTGCATTCTCCTGCAAAATCCCACCCCACATGGGCTAGCACTAGATAAAGCCCCGGGCCATGGAGACTCCAAACCCAGGCTGCCCTTCTGAGCTCTCTGACCCCAAAGACTGCCTGTCAGGTTGCCGAGCCACAGCCACACTGCCTACACACAGAAGCTTCTTGCCAACCCTCCCCCCCACGCACCCCCCAAGAACCCCTGTCCTCCTCCCCTTCTGATTAGCAGCCCTGGGCCCTTGTCGTTGGACAGCCTTCTGCCCTGAGGGACATTCCCAGAGAACCGATCAAAGCAGCTCCCAATTAGGTTTGTCTGTGCTACTGCCACCTTGTGGTCATATCTTTTTCCTTGCTCAGCCACAAAATACTTTGAACCTCCTCACTAAGGCTCAAAGGAAAGACCTGCCCTCAAATATCTACCTGGAAGTCATTAACACAAAGATGGCCCTAAGGCCCTGAGAGTCAGTGACACTACTTCAGGAGGAGTCTACTGAAATAAAGCAGGAAGGCCCAGGACTAAATCTGAAATATCAGAAGGTGAGATCTAGTGAAGAGGAAAAACATGCAAACAGAACTACCTGGTTAATTCCTACTCATATTCTATCACTCAAGCCAGACACTGGCTCTTTTAAGACAAAACCCCGTCTCTTCCCTATTAGGCCAAGCTGTGTTGAAATGACCACCCTCTTCTCTGCTCCTGTGGTTTTTCTGTTATTGCTGTGCCACATATTATTGGTTATTATTTGTCCATCTCCCCATGAGGCTGACCTTGAGGCAGGACATGGTTCATCTCTAAATTCCAGGGATCTACCATACCACCCGACGGGAAGTGCAAAATAAGGATTTTGAGACTGAGTAAATGAATCAGTTGCAGTCTGATGGTACTAGAATGGGTACAGGAAAGGCTAGAGCTGATAATGTGGTGGCAGGTGGAGAGCTTCAAGTGGCGAGGTAGGAAACACTAAGGACATCTTTTGATTTCAGCCACTCCTCTTTCTCATTATGAAGTCAGATTCTACTCTTACCCTATATAAAGACGTTGGGACACTGGGCTCACAGGCGTTGCACCTCTATATGCATATGTATATGTGTGTATCTATGTAGAGGTAATGGAATAAATGAAAATATTTCAAATAGTTAGGCAGCTAATTTCATAAAAAGTCAAGATGGCATAATACTGAGGACCTTTTTAAAGTATACCTTAAAATAATATTATACTAATTTGGTTTTGCTTCTTTATATGAAATTTAAAATAAAGAAAAAAAACGGCATGTTAGAGGTCAATTTGTATAAGATCTAAATATGAGTCACCTCTGAGACAATTTTCTATTCTTAATTGGAACCCCGTTTTGTGATTTCAGTGCTATATCTTCTGCTTCTCATTCAGAGGAGCAAGGCTGGTCCAAGAATGCTATGGATATATTAGATCATTGCTTCCATATATTTTTTACTAAGATACATGTTCATCATTCACAATTTGGCCTTTGAAAACAAAACAAAAACTAGTATTAGAGAAGTCTGTGACTTCTACATCACAGCATTTAATGAGTAAGGTAGAATAAGCATTCATAAATACTTCATAGCAAAAAATAAATAAATGAAATGCATAGAAGATGAGGGAGGCTAATTAAGTAACAGGCATTTATATCCACAAAAGGTCTCTAGACACATGGAAGTACAATATCTTCTACTTCCTTAACTATGAAACAGAATTAGTTGTAAGACATAATTAATGTAAGTTTTTCAGTATAAAAGATAAATAACCAGCAATTTTTTGGATATTGATTATGAGAAGCATACTGATTTCCAAATTTAAAAAGAGTAACTTATAAATGTTTTCTAAAAACCCTGTGTGTCACAACTAAACTGAACTGAATTAATTTCTATGTCAGGGAGAAATGGTTAGCAAATGTTTTAGAATTCAGTATTTAAGTTATGTAATTATCTATGATTATATATAACTGTAGATAATTACGTTTTAACTTAAACATTATGTTTTATTGATTTATTGATACCTGTTGGTGAAAATATTGACTAGGGTTGGTCCCTCCTTTGAGACATAAATTACTAAAATTATAGACCTAAGTATGAATATCCCACACACCAATTTATTATTGTTGCTATTAACAAACATATTTTCATAATGTTTCAGCATTTATAGAATGCTTTCACAATCATTTCTCAGTGATCTTATTTTAACCTTAGATCCATAACAGTAGAGGTTCTAAAGATGATGCAGTTGTACATTTGATTACATACTATATATATATATATATATATATATATATACACACACACTCATTTTCTACTTGTTTTTTCCTGATTAAAGTTAGATACAAAAGAGTCCAAATACCTAATAAATCTTTCTGATTGCATAGGTGATGAAGTGTGTTTTTTTTGGAAGGTTAGGATGGGATTATGGTTGCCAAGAAACCTCAGGGACTTTTCTGAACATACATAAAAGCCAAATTACAAAGACCATATTCTTCACAACTTTGTAAGTTCAAGAAACCAGAACAACTATCTTCTTAATAATGGACAGATCAGTAATATGTATTGAGGCATCTTTTTATAATTCCCAAGTGCTTTACATTTGCATACCAAGAATAATGCCCATATAAAATTTTTTTCTTATAAAATAAATGGTCGTCCAGAGATGAGGAGTTTGTGTATTTTTTTTTTTTTAACCCATGAAAAGCAACACAGAAACAAAAATGTGGTTGTCCTCTGGGGGACAGACACATACTATGTATTTGTTTTTTGGCCCTGCCTACTTTTTTTAAATTTAGAAGGGCTCTCTAAACACAAACTATTGGGGGTTTTGTTTGTTTATTTTTTTTAAGTTAATTTTTAAAAAACATTTATTTATTTATTTTAGAGAGAGAATGAGAGAGCATGCGTGCGAGTGGGGGGAGAGGGAGAGAAAGAATCTCAAGCAGACTTCCCACTGAGCCCGGAGCCGCACACAGGACCATCCCGAGATCAGGACCCTGAGATCACGACCTGAGCTGAAACCAAGAGTCAGAACCTCAGCCCACTAAGCCACCCTGGCGCCCCTAAACACAAACTATTGTAATGCACATGGTGCTCTGAGAGTTTATTTAGTGTTCATTGTATAAAAACATACCTTTATTTACAGCACTGTGTGCTCATTTACATGCATTCCTGTAACTAGAAACTTCCAAAAGGAAAGGTTGACACTATTGGAAATATCAATGCTGGGCGCCTGGGTGGCTCAGTTGGTTAAGTGACTGCCTTCGGCTCAGGTCATTATCCTGGAGTCCTGGGATCGAGTCCCGCATCGGGCTCCCTGCTCGGCAGGGAGTCTGCTTCTCCCTCTGACCCTCCCCCCTCTCATGCTCTCTCTCTCTCTCTCTCATTTTCTCCCTCAAATAAATAAATAAAATCTTTAAAAAAAAAAAGGAAATATCAATGCTTTCTTGCGGGCCTAGGGAATTGCCAAAATGATGCCATTACTGAGCAAATGAACATGGTTCCAAGCACTTTGCAGGGACTGACTCATTTAATCCTCTCAGCAACCTTATGAATAGATGTTATGCTATGTCTGTTTTACAAAAAAGGAGATTGAGGCTCAGAGATTTTAAATAACTTTCCATAATCATACAACTTGTAGATGTTAAATTGAGTAAAAGCACAAGAAACTGTTCAAGGCACACACATACAAAAATGTGTGTTTACTGAAAGAACTATGAGGGATGCTACCATCATCATAATCATCACCTAAATAGCACAGTTTTATTTACATGGGAAATTGGAGTATTACCAGAAGTTATATAAAGAAAATAATGGTGATCCAATATCAAATGAGTTGGGAATATAAACATTTTTTTTCCTAACAAGTGTTTTCCCAACACATTTGACCACCCATCTCACCTCCACTGCTTTCCACATACAATTGCATTCCAGGAAATGCTATGCTACAGCCTAAGGCTATCTATCTCCCAGGCCAGAGCTCCAGGGACTACTCAAATACATTTCCTTCAAGAATTCTTTCCTGTCTCCCTCATCCCCAGAATAAATTTCTTTTTTAAAATTTTGAAATTTCTGATATATAGTAGTAGTTAGTTGATATTTATGATATAGCTCTAATGAGGGAATTTTTTTAACTATATATATATATATACACATACATATAAATATGTATGTCTGTATGTATACAGATCAGAACACACACACACACACACACACACACACACACACACACCAGAATTTACACATTCAAATGAGCTCTCTTTTAAGTGGCCACCATGGGGAGCTATGCATCACCCAAATAATTTTTTAAATTCCTTTTGGGAATTGGCTTTAAAGAACTACATCTAGGGGCACCTGGGTGGCTCAGTCAGTTAAGCATCTGCCTTCGGCCCAGGTCACGATCCTGGGGCCCTGGGATCGAGCCCCATGTCAAACTCCCTGCCCAGCGGGGAGTCTGCTTCTCCCTCTCTCTCTCTGACCCTGCCCCCTACTCGTGTTCTTGCTGTCTTTCTTTCAAATGAATAAATTTTTTAAAAATCTTAAAAAAAAAGAACTACATAAGTATCCGCATGATAGTCTCATCCTTTCAGAATTGAAGAATTTCTAGAAAGAATCAAAACTTTTTGGAACAAACTGAAATTGAGACTCTCAAGTAATGAAATTGATTTTTTTGCAAGGCTTAGAAATTGGTTCTGAGAACAATTACAAAAGTAGATTAGAACATATATGTTAGAATATGATGGTATTGCTTAAATAGTCACATAGGCTGATGACACGCCTGCTCTGGGGAAGCAAATGCAACTTGTTACATTATGTGAAGGGTTATATATTTAAATGCCTTCAAACAAATTAAATATATGAAATCCTTGGGTGTATAAGACAATAGGTAATAAAGGAAATAATGAAAATAAGAAAGTGAGTGTCCCACCTTGCAGAATAAAAATAAAAAATAAAAAAAGGTCACTGCAAAAAAAAAAAAAAACAAAAACAAAAGAAAATCTCCTGTTATTGAAGTAAAGGATGGGTAAAGGGAGTTATCTTCTGTTTGAGTCTTTTTTTTAATCTCTCGAGGTGTCCCTTGGGTTATATCTGCTAAACCCTAGGGCTTCCCAGGCATAATAAGAGAAAAGTGACTAGGTTTCACTGCAAGCAGACCTGTTTTCGAATCAGATAGACCATGTACAGATAAGTTACCCGATCTCTCCAGGTCTCAATTTTCTCATCTAGACAGTTATTAAACTGAGAGGATTAAATGTGACAATGCAAAGATGCACTTAGCCTATGCCTGGGATAGCCTCAAGTAAATGGTGATAATTTATTTGATAATTAGAATTTAAACACCATAATGTTTAAACATGTGAAAACACTGCTTTGCCTTGATTTCTAGCTTGGCATAGAATTTTTAGTATTCCTTCTACGAGCTCTTTAATCAATATTTACTAAACATATCCTAAGCACAGACCACTGTGCCAGAGACTAGGGATACAAAGGTGAAATGAGTAAGTTGTGTTCTCAAAAGCTTATGACTGGAGAAATGAAGCTCATACCAGGTTATAATACCAGTGAGAGGAAATAGTCCATGAAAGATGTACATGAAGAGCTGTAGAACCTTAGGGAGAAAGAGACAGATTCTGACAGAGACAGGAAAGACTTTAGTGCTACAGGATGATGAAAGAAGAATTGGAAGGTCTCAAGCAGAAATGTATGGAAAGAGAGGCTGTAAGTAATTAGAACATTAATAAGCCAAAGAATGGAGATCCAACAGTATAGAGTATTTTCAGGGAATTACAATTAGTTCTGTTGATTTATGGTTTCAAGTGCTTAAAATAAGTCACACTGAGAATGTAAACTCCAGACAGATTGGTGAGGCCTGGAATGCTGAGTGAACAAAAATGGACTTTTATATAACAGGCAATGGTAAACCACTGCAAGGTTTTGAACATGAGATTGGTATGATAAATGCCATATTTTAGGAAGCCTAATCTGGAACCATCCGATAGTGTGTGTTGCAGAGGAAAAGATTAGAAGCAAAAAGACCACAAGGAAAGACATTGAAGTAACCCACAGGGAAAGGGAGGTACACTGCTGTCAATAGAAAGAAGGGCACAGGGGCGTCTGGGTGGCTCAGTCAGTTGAGCACCTGCCTTTGGCTCAGGTCATGATCCCAGGGTCCTGGGATCGAGTCCCACATCGGGCTCCCTGCTCAGCGGGGAGTCTGCTTCTCCCTCTCCCTCTGCCCCTCCTCATGTGTCCTGTCTTTTGCTCACTGTCTCTCAAATAAATAAATAAAAGCTTTAAAAATACAGAAAGAAAGAAGGGCATAATGGTGATTGAAAGCTAGGAGGGTAAAGGAGTTTTTGGAAGTTGTGTTTCTTTATCAAGCACAAGACTATAACTTAGATTTTATGCTTTTGGGGTGGTTTGGGGCATGCTTTTGGAGATAACCAAAGTTGGCAGCTTTGGATCTTCACCTGAAGGAGTTGTAAGAGGAGCCTGTCTAGGAAAGTGGCAACAGAGACACAAAGACAAGAATGAGTATGAGCGAAAGACTTGACAATAGGAAGTCTAGTCTTCAAATCACCAATTCATCTGTGTTCTGTCTTTGCCATCTTTCTTTAGCATTTACTACTTGGTAATGTCCGTAGCTTCTGTATCAACTTACCTGATCCCGGTATGTCTATTAAAGAAAAATTTTCTTCATATCATTTCTCTTCCATGACATTAAGGATTAGTGGATGCAGTTCAGCTAGCAAAGATAAAAAATTATTCTTTGCTTTTTACAGGGCTGTTGGTCATTCTCGGGATAAGAGAGTAAGTCATTTGGGGTCAGTGGCTGGCTATTAGGTTGACACTAATCTCCTTCAAGCCAGACAGTTATGAATAATAAAAAGAGGGTCCTTAAAGAAGGGCAAAAAGCCAGACTGACTCACTAAGCATCCAGTAGTCTTCCGTACCAGACAAAGGGGTAGGACATTGTGCAATTAATGCAATGTTTTCACGTGGTGACTTGGCTCCTAAGTGTTGGGCTAAACATTGTATAATGAAATTTCATCCAAGTCACTGGAGTCCCATAGAGCAAATATGTGAAATGATTGAAAGATGACTCTCCTACTTCGAGAATGACTGGAAGGTGATTCTTCTATAGCACTTTATAATTCTATATGAACTTTCAGTGGAAATATTTAAACTTACACTGAACTAGAGTGATATAATGAACACTATGTAGCTTTCACTCTGCTTCAGTGATTATCAATATTTTGCCAATTGTTGCCAAGTTTTTTATTATCCCTAGTACTTTCTTATTGGAATATTTTAAATCAAATATCAAACATGTTGTTTGTAAATAATTCAGTATGCATTTCTAACTTTTAAAAAACTATTTCTGACACAATGAACATACTCCTCTCATACTACCTATCCTTAATATCATCCATTACCCATTCTATTTACACATCTCTGCAATTATGTCAAAGGTGTTCCTTTACAGTTAGTTTGTTCAAATCAATATCCAAACAAGATTCACACATCACTTTTGGATATTATGTCCATAACAGTCCTCCCTTCATTTATTCTTGACATTTATTTATTGGACAAACAAATTTCATTTCATACTTTATAGCCAGGCTGCCACACTATTTTCTACTTCTAAAGCAAAACCAAAATTCATTCAATATCTATTCAACTACTGTATAATGAACAATTACGATGTACAGGACAGTATACTGGTGCTGAGTATGATTCAAAGATGTCTGTAAATCATGGTCCCTACTGCTAGGACTTTACAATCTGAAGGAAAATGAAAAATAATAATGCACAAATATAATGACAACATGTCAGTAAAAGTCAACTGAGTTGTATAAGATGCTATGTTTTAAAGGAGAGGCATGATTTAGAAGATAAGGGGGTTCTTTTTAGGGAAGCTGGCATGTGACATGGATGGTTTAGAATGGCCAGCAGTTGAGAGGCATAAGAGAACTAAAAAGAGAAACTGCATCCTATCATTTAAAAACTTGAGGGAAAAAAGAAGAACAAACCTTAGAGTTAAAGGAAGCAAGAGATACATTCAAGAGATTATAAATGAAATGATTCAGCTGAAGCAGGATATTTGTGAAAGAAACACAGGTAAGTAGGGGGCAGATTTGGGAAGACCTTGAATAGCAGGCATATTGCTTGAACATGTTCTTTACAGCAGGGAACCATCACCTCCATTCATTTTTTCGCATATCAGAGACTGTTGGACATGATGTAAACATAGATATTCCATTAGTAAGCAAAATGCATCAGCTCATTTCATAAGGAAGCTTAAAAAAACTGCTTATGTATTCCAATACCAATCATTTCCAAATATTTATAGTAAGTTGGCAATATAATTTAATGTTTTATTTTGCCCAACAGCTAGATGCTCCACTTAGAGGAATACAAACAAATTGAAGCTGATTTAACCAACACATACTACCTAGCAGCTGAGAAACCTTCATGAAGCAAGGATTAATTGTTTGTGGCATAGCATACAACAATAACAACAACAACTCAACAAATCTACCATAGGAGAAATAAAGATAACTATTAAGGATAGGTATACTAGCCCTGAAAACCTCAGCCTCATTTTTTATCTACAATGAAAATCAAGTGAAGTTTATAATACGTCTCTTATCAAAAACAAATACATACTGACCCACATGTTCTCTCTTTACTAGCATAATGCCAATTGATTTTCATGAATAAGAGATCCTCAAATGATAGACGAATTTTCAAAGCCTTCAAAGAAAGTATATATTGAATTTAATGTAGTTTGATTGGTAAGTATTTTCTTCTTGCATGCTTATTCCAGGTATCCATTTTACATAGATTTTAAAATATTTTTGAGTGCCTGTATATACCAGAGTTTGTGTTAGACTTTTGAGGAAATAAAATTCTGCATAAGGTGTCGTCCTGCTACCCTAGAGGCTTATATCCTAATACAGATGACTAAAGATACATATTGAAGTAAAATTATAGGCAGGATTGAGACAGAGGTATCAAATTGGATTAAATTAGGGTTTTTTCAATAGCAGCACTATTGAAATTTTGAGTCAGATCATTCTTAGTGGTGGGGAGCTGTCTTGCATATTGTGAGATGTTTAACAGCATCCCTGACTTCCACCCAGGAGATGCCAATAGCACCTTCCCAGTAGTGACAACCAAAAACATCTCCAGATATTGCCCATATCTAAAGACTGAGTGAAAAATCACCTGTAGTTTTAAATCACTCTATTAGATGGAAAGTGCTACATGCATTTTGTGAATGAGGAGAATTTGTGGTTGGGGAAATCAAGGAAAGTCCATAGAGGGTAGGGGGCCTGGTAGAAGTAGGCTGAGAAGAGGAAAGCATTTCAGGAGTGGAGAAGATAGTGAGAAAGTGGCCAAACTGGAGATGGGAAGCCAAGTGCATAAGCATAAATTATGTTCCAGAGTCATGTGTAGCATTCAGTGTTCAGGAGGTGGTTAATAGAGAAAAACTCAGCAAGCAAAAAACAATCATATCATGGAGGTCCTTGAATGTATAAAATAGATTGTTTTTCATTTTGTAGGGATGCCACTGGAAAACATAAGTGAAATGAATAAAGCATCATTTGGAAATGTTAAAAAGGCAGTTCTGGGCAGAATGATTTGGGCAAATGAGAAAGTCCATTTTAGGTGTGGCACTCAGTTAAGGACATAATTTGGCAGAAATTGGAGAATGTATTTATGGGAGATGTATTTCCCAACACGGGATGAGAGAGGAAAAACAATTGAAGAAGTAAATTCAGTAGCTTGCTTCTACATTTGATCTCATAAATTGTTGTTGAAATTGTTTTCTCATAATAAGAGTTGACACTTTATGACAGAGCTGATTGGCAGATGTGCGCCCAGATTCTCTGGGATTCTATGAAGTGGAAAGTTGTAACTGATGTTGCAGAGTTACAAAGACAAAGATGATATTATTCTCAAAAATAACTCCCTAGTGACATAGAAACTATGAATCCAGGCATTTAAATAATCTTGCTGATAAAAAATATTCAATTAAAATTCCAAGGCCTGGCACAGAAATTTGTCTGCTAAAATTAATATTTATCCACATTAAGGTCCGCACAACACAACCAGACTTTTGAAAGTCTCCTCATTTCTCTAATGCCTTTAGAGAGTTTTGACCTAAGTTTATCTTCATGAAACATGAAATATGAGGACAAGATTTATGAAGACAGGACATAATTCAATTCCATATGATATGCGACTGTAATACTTGAACTTCAGAAAACCCCATCTAAAAGGTTAAAATATATACTTAGTAAACTTACTCTTGATTAGTAACTAAACTGCTCATTTTCTCTGAAAATAGTTACCACCCCTTTGAATATCAAAACATCATCTCATGTACAGACAATATGGTATTATAAATAGGGAGACAAGGAAGCAACAAAGAAAAAGGCCCAGAAAATCATCACTTCCCCTTCACCCCCACGGCGCTTTCCATCCTTGCCCAAGTCACCTATGACTTAGATCCAAGAAAGGGGCATTTTCTGAAATCACAGAGACTTTCTAGTCTTTGCCAACAGGCTAGTATATTTATTTTAGAAATTCTTAAACTTACATATTTGAGATTATGACACCAGATAATTAAAATGCACTTTTTTGAAGAATATGGATGCACTGAGGTCATAAGAGATTAACTGAATAGGAAGAAATGAAGATCTCGGGAAATCAGTGGGGAAAAAAAATTAATCTCAGGCACAAGAGTTTTGAATAAGCAAACCCTAGTTTCATAAGCAGGGAATTAAATATTGGTGGAAATTCAAGAGAGGATTTTTCTTCCTGGCAGTTAGATATAAAATAGGTAATAATTGGAAGAAACTTGAATAAGTGAGACAAGTTAAGAGACTGATGCAATAATCCAGATGTTGTTCATTTATCAAAAACAATTTATAAGGATCCTCAGTACTAATGGCACTTTATTAGATACAAATTAATGCTTACTTGAACTAGGGCAGTGACTACAGAAATGGAAACGATTCTCCTGAATATTAATAAAATGATTAAACCAGCTCAGTGCCCATTTTTTTCTTGAGGCCTTTATTCCTGAGACTTTACATATTTGACATGAATCCACAGTTTTGGGATTCTTTCCTAAAATAAACTGCATTAAGAATCATGGGGAGAATTTTACTAATAGCTGCCGATCAACTGCTTGTCAGTCTGTACCAAGATGACATATTTTTCTGAGTGAAACAGGACCATGTTGTGAAGATGAGGGGGAGGAAAAAATGGTGGAGAGCAGTGCTAATCCCTCTAGGTTTTATCAAACGCTCTATTTCTGTCAGTCACCAGAGAATTGAAATCCATCCCTGTCCTATAAGAGTGCTTTTAGTGAGCTGCAAGTGTGTTCATTAAAAGAAATGAATGAGCCAAATGACCACCATTATTGATCATTTCTGCCCTGTGGCTTTAGACTGGAAATGCTTTTCTAGGGTCCCAAAAGGGATTTCCAATTTTTTTTTTTTTTTATTTCATCCACAGCACTGTGGACTCAACTCATTTTAGCCACATATGATCTGTTCCATCACGCCACTGGGAGTAATTGTAATGAATAAAGGAAGTGCATTTGAAAGACCTTTTGGTTTTTTTTGAAAGACTTTTTTAATCCTTCTGTATCATTTAAAATTTATCCACATTGTTAGAAAACTCAGCTGTAGTCCCACTTCTGACTTTGGCTTAAAGTATCAATCTAAAAAAAAAAAAATCTAAATGGTCCAAGAAATCTAAAAATAAGGTTGAGAAGTGAAATCTCTCAGTCATTCCCCTAGCTTATCAACATAACATTCACTACATGGGACTTGTTAAAGAAATATTAATTACAATTACATGCTTTTTCCATATTTCATAAAATTGTTAAGTGATATAAATGAAACGAATTTTCTTTTATGTAAGTTCTTTTTGGAAGGAGAAATATTTAAACATAATTAGTGGTCATATTTGTCTATTTTAGATGCTTGATTAATATAAAAGTATCTCAATCTACGTGTTAATATATACTCTTTTTTATAACGAAATATCCATGGACTCCCATTATATATTCCTCAATCTTATAGTTGACAAACATTTGTTGATACAGCCGTTTTGTGTTAAATGCAGTACCGGGGACTGACTATGTGAGGGTGTGTAAGACGGAACTCCCCATTTTCAAGGAATTGACAATTAAACTGGTGCATGCAGAGGAAAGATAATTAAACTGGTACCTGTGGAAACATGTGAAAAGTGCTATCACTGAGATGAATATTTAGGAGAATACGTAAGTCAGAGTAAAGGTTTCATATCCTTTTTCCAGTATATTTAAAATCCTGACAAAAATCTCAGAAATTTCCTATGAAAAACGGCAACATGGACAAGTGGCTTCTATGAACTGTTCAATATCCTCATGGTATCTGAAGGACTTGAAAGAATCTACAGTAACTATTAGTATCTTTTTACATAAATTCATTAACTATCTCCCCATTCTGACATTCCTATGAAATCTTTAAAACCTACCACATTTTATTTGGGGAGTATTTTCCTGAGACAAAATTCTTGTTTTTTTTTCCCCCCTCTCTATTTCTTTCCCAATTTTCTCCTAAATAAGTAAGTCTAGAAGCAGTTCTTTTATTTTGCTGATAAATATGATTTATCTGCTTTTGAAAGAAAAAAAAGAAACACTGAAAAACCTGTGGTGCATTTTCTGCTTCAATAAATGGGTCACACTTTGTCAAATTCTGCATATATTAAGCTTTTGTGAAGTTCTGTTTTTCTCAAATACTAGGTTGCTACACTGGATATCAAAGGGTAATTTATTTTGTTCTAAGTAGGCTTTTACTCAGTTCATTTTTTTTTGCCTCAAATCATGAATACTTCAAAAAAGGTAACTCAGATAAATTAGAAAGTTTAAAGAAGGAGAATATTGGCTTTCATTTATATTTGTGAAACTGCATGCTGCCCTTCATATATGGAGATGATTAGTTCAAACTGAGATCTTTAAGCTACCTGCTTTGTTAATTTTTTAGTGGCAGTGATGAATTTGACGCAATGAATCCCGAAGGACAATGGTCCTGTCAGAAAGTAACTTCTACCAATGGGAAGATCAAAATTTGCCATCTTCATACGGACTGACCCTAAAGCATAGGCGCCAACAAATATAGCTACATATAAACAGAGGTAGAAGGTATAGGTAATCAAGAATATGCCATTCACAATCATTTGCCTGAACGTTTTTAATTGGATCTGAACATTTACTTTTTGTATCCAAACTGTTTTTCAAAATTGTTTATGCTATAACCTTCTTAGGAGGAACTAATATCATTCCATCAAACTTTCCAACTAAAATGATAAAATGCAATATATACACATTCTAATTTGAGAAATATTTTGTTCTAATAAAGCACCTAGCACAATGTCTGGAATATCATAAGCACTCATTAAGTACTTCCTTCCTCTATTTCTCCATGATATTTATCATGATAAATTATTTTGAGTTGGCTTCCTTCTCATACTAGGACCATTCTAACTACCACATGGCACACATCTTTTTCCCCTAAAGATCATTTGGTATTAAAATAATAGTAGATCTCCCATTTCTATACCAGTTACTAGGTATATTAAACTTTATTTTAACTCACAAATTTCTGTTGGCCATACTCATGTTACTTGGTGCAAGTCTTTTCACAAATTTAGTCGTTCCCATTTTCTTTCAGAACATTTTCATCATGCTGATAAAACAACAGGAGCCGTGTGAAAGAAATAAATGGGCATGTAAGTGGACACTGATACCTGCATCTGGGAACCAACTTTGACCTTCTCCATTTCATCTATTTGCATGTCTCTTTCAAATCCTGTATTTACATCTTCAGAGAGTTTCACTGTCTTCGAACCAGTTATCAGTTGGGTGGTCTTGTTGATTGATTTATGGCTTTCTTCTCTCCTCCAGTTTCAATCAAATGCCCATTCTTGAGGGAAAAACATTTGAAATAAATTCAGAATGCAGACTCACATGCTGACGAATTGTGTTTTCCCCACAACCACCACCCGAGATTCAGGTCTCCGCTGCTTCACATGTAAATGGTTGACATCACTTCCCTCCCTGCCTCCAATCCCCTTTCACCTAATTGTCCTACTGACTGAAAGCTTGAGAAGCGTTTCTGCCATATTGTTGCTCCTCGCTTAAAAACTTAAATGATCTCCCATTTCTATCAAACCAAAATTCCCTAGTTTGCATTTAAGGTCCAATGCTAACTCATCTTTGAATGCTACTGATATATTTATTGTCACAACTCAACAGATAGCCCTGTACACAAAGTCATGAGCACATACATTTGATGGTTAAATTTAGCTCAGGTACTACTGTTTTGAAAATATTTTCTGACCCTTCCCCTTTGTCCCTGGTATGGGTTAGGTATACCTCTCCTCTCAGAGTACCTCCAGCAAATCCATCAGAAAATGGAACATACTGTATGGTCAATTTTTTGCTTATTTGTCTCTATCCCCCATTAGGATGTAAGTTCCTAATGAGCAGAAACATGTCCTATTCATCTTTATAGCTCTAATACCTACCAAAGTATTGACACCTAGGAAATGCTGAAATATGATTATTGAAAGAATGACATTTCCTAAGTTAGGGACTGTATTTCTCATTCCAAAAACTTACTGATGTGTCTCTTCTAAGTAAAACGCTGCCTTTCTTTCTCTTTCTCTTTCTTCTACCTCCTAAACTAGGATCAAATTGAACTTCTTTGAAAATAGTCAGATGTTCATCAAAGAAAGAAAGAGATATGACTTCAGCTTCCAACTTAAAATAATTTGTTTCTAAAGCAATAGTCCTTCTCACTAAGGAGTCTAAAAAGCCACCCAACCAAAAGAGACAAATAGGTAGTATACGCAGAATCCTGACATAAGCAACACTCAGCTCAGCCCTTGATATATGCACTGAACTCCAAGATGCCATTCTTTGGGACAGTTTATATCCCCCATACATAGAGCCCAGCTCTTCCCTTTCATTTATTTATTTATTTATTTATTTATTTATTTATTTATTTATTTTAAGATTTTATTTATTTATTTGTCAGAGAAAGTGAGAGCAGGGGTGGGGAGAGGCAGAGGGAGAGGGAGAAGCAGGTTCCCCGCTGAGCAGGAAGCCCGATGTGGGGCTCGATCTCAGGACCCTGAGATCACGGCCCGAGCTGAAGGCAGACGCTTAACCGACTGAGCCACCCAGACGCCCCCAGCTCTTCCCTTTTAGTGATATGATGAAATACGTTCCCTGCTCATCACTGTTGTCACTGTTTCCTGGCCACTCTCTTCTCTTGCCCAAAGTCCAAGGACCCCTAAAACAGAAAACCCGCTCCATTGGTACCTATTCTGCACCTCTTCATTGCAGGGATCAGTTCAGAATTTGCTCAGCAAGTAGGTGCAGTATTATTGCCATAATACAACCTTTTATTGTACGTGAGAAATTTCCCAAGAAAGCTTTTCTCAATCATGTACCTCTGGTTTGGTTCTAGGTACTTTCCTCGAAAGACAATCTTATTCACTGCAGAAGACACTGGAGCCTTCAATAGTTGGAGCTGGGGCCTTCACCAGGAAGCAGTCTTTCACCTATGTTTTTGTTCTACCTTTCACTCTTGATATCAACTTTGGTACAAGCATGATCTTTGGCTATCAGACCCTATCGTATATCTGTAAAATTTGAAAATAAAGAGGTGCCTAAAATATGAGCATATCTATGTTTCTTTCTACTAGTCTGATTTCTTAGCAGCTCAGTATCATGTTTAACAACAAATTCAAAAGGCAGGAGTAAGAATGTAAAAATAACTGAAATTTTCAGTCACTATCTCATTTTATAGACCTGTCACGAGCACGCTATGAAGGCACACACAAGTTGTGTCTTTCCACAATGTCAGCTTCATTCAGTCATAAAGCAAGGTTAACATAATTACAAAGCAGGTTCATGATTCCAAACTCAGTGACATTTCACCACATGATTAACTTGGGTTTCTTACCCGGCACACAGAGCAGAACACAGGACAAGCCACACAACAAACAAGATACACAGGGGGTAGGAGGTTAACGAACCAAACACTGCTCTGTGGGCGTGCAGTTGAAATAAGGCCTCTGTCCAGTCCAGGTCAGCTCTCGGCACTTACTGCTTATTACGTTCCAGCAGTAAAGGCTCTCGGTTCTGTTCGGAGATCAATCGAGCAGAGCCTTCAGTGGCAGTTGCTTTTTTTAGGTGGTCAGACATAGAGGGATCATTGTCTGAAGAGTCTGACAGTTTGCTACACAAATCCTTCCCTTTTAAAGGGATTTAATCAGTCTTGGGCCCCTGCAGACCTCCTCTGCTTCTGCTTGCTATTAGTTCTGGGGTGTCATCAGCTGGTGCTGGTCTTGGGGATATTTCGTAGCTGCAGTATCCTAAACAGCCTGTGTTATTGCCTGACACAGGCCCCTGCTTGACATGAGTGACTCCATCTTGCTCTCTACAAGACCATTATATCAGTACATAATTCTGCTATCCCTTTGAGTTAATAGGAGTTAATTTTCAAATTCCCTACTGAGTGTTTTCAAATGTGTATTGACCCATAAACGTGTAAATGGTTGGAAGAACTATTTGAGAGAAACCATTACCTCAGGTGTAGGAATATGAAATCACTTCGAGATTACATTTGACAAAGCAAGGTCTGTAAAAATGTGTTTCTACTGACAATAAGTAAAAATAATGTGGAATCTTATAAGGAAATTTGAAATTTATCTAACAAATTTAGATTTAATACATCTAACATCTAATATTTTTCAGAGAAGTTTTCACTATTCCCTATATCTTTATTTCCAAACACATTCATCTTTATTCACAGACTAGATGTGCTGTACTTTAAAATTCAGCTTTATAATACCCTAGTTTTTCGGTATTATCATTGATCAGTCCATTTCAGAACATATAAACCTCTTTAAAACAAATGTAGACCTAATGCCCCAGAACCCATTTGCCCAAAAGTAAAATTAGTAAACCCTGCAGTCAACTTCAGGTTTGATCTTTTTCTAAAAAGTTGTGTTTTGCTCACAAAAAGGCCATTTCTTCCCAAGGCATGTCTCTATTAAATGAATGCTGAATTGTGCACCCTTCTTGATTAGTGAGAATGGAATCTTGCTTTTCTTCTCTTTGCCACAAAATAGCAAAGACTGCCAATATTTATTTATTTTTTTAAGATTTTATTTATTTATTCAACAGAGAGAGAGGGAACACAAGCAGGGGGAGTGGGAGAGGGAGAAGCAGGCTTCCCGCGGAGCAGGGAGCCCGATGCGGGGCTCGACCTGGGATCATGACCTGAGCCGAAGGCAGACGCTTAAACGACTGAGCCACCCAGGCGCCCCAAGACTGCCAATATTTAGTCTTCAATTATAGATGGGCATCCAGGTGATGTAAGAAGATATGCCAAAGTAAGGACGGCAAAACTGCATAAAAAGATTGTATTATTTAAATAAAGTTTGGGGCATGGTTTCTTCCCCGTTTGGAAACAGTGAGGTCTGCCCTATTCTGTTTGTAGGTGTATTTTTTGCTTCGTTCCATGGTGGAAAATGTGAGCCTTTGCTGACTTTGAAGATTCAGGTGAGAAAAGTTCGGATTAGAACAAATAAGTGAAAAATCACACATGCCCTACGAAGGACAGCAAACAAATTCTCTGTAATTCCGGCTACCAGGAGGATAGTATGGACAAGGTTGACTCTAAACTTTCAGACATTAAAACCCTGGGTTGACTAGAACAGCTGCACAATTAGGAGCTGAGGTATTTCCCCCATCTTCATTGTTTTTACAGAGCAGTCTTGACTGCTTGTACCAATTAGACAGAATAAAAGAAAAATCTATAGAAAAAGTGGAAATCTGGTGCACTTTTTACATGTGTTAGTCGAGATCACAAAAACATTGTATTACATTTGCCTGTTTTCAAAAGACCGTGGTATGGATTTTAAAAGAACCTGGAATAATATAAAATCCCAGGTGGTCAAGACTAAGAGCCAAATGAGAACTGCGTACACTACACACAATATGCCTACCAGGTGTGCTAAGAGAATTCGGAGGTGAGAGCCATCCCTGAGGAATGGAGTCCATGAAGGCTCCTGGAGGGGCACTTAGACAAGTGGAGAAGGAAAAGGAGCATTTCAGACAGGCAGCTCGTGCAGTGGGATGGAGATGGACCCATATTGTTTGGGAGCAAACAACTGAGTTGGAATAAGGGATTCATTTGTGGAAGTAAGAAAAACAGAACTGAAGAGATGTATAGGGCCCAACTTGTGGGGTTCCTTGGAGAAATGGAGTTTGAACAGCAGGGAGATATTTATTCAACAAATAAATGAGTGCCTGCCATGTGAGAGATTGTTGCAGTGGGCACTAAACATATTATCTCTGAAAAAGGTGTCTGAGCTTGAGGAGAGGGGAAGGGAGATAGTTTGACCAATACAGAAGAGAATGAAAGGAGGATAGGCCAGCGTAAGTTGTAGTGAAGTAGCCCAAGCCAAAAGGGATACACGTGCGCCAGCAGAACACGAGCTGAAGGGGATACCTGGGAAATAGGTTACAAAGGAAGAAGAAACTGGACTGAACGGTGCAAAATGTGGGACGAGAAACAGAAAGTTCAGCAGATAAATTGGCTGGCCATTAAAGGAGCTTATGCTTTAGGATTTATAGAATGTGCAATGCAGTTCTGAGGCTAACAATCCAAATTCAGTCAAACTTCACAGGTTCAGGGCACAGTCCCCCACAAGACCACTCTCCCTTCAGCTGCAAGCTCTAGGGTTCCCAGGCCACCCATCCTTGGGGCCAAGTGGCTACAAATTTGGAGCTGCCCACTATCCCTTTATGTTTGATAATTCACTCGAATGACTCACGGGATTCAGGAAAGCACTAAAGTTTTATTGTAAAGGATAAAAATCAGAACGAGCTAAATGAAGAAACATACAGGAAGATGTGGGAGCTTCCCAATCGTGAAGCTTGTGTCCTCAAGATGTATCACCCTCTGAGGATACTGATGAGTGTCAGCAGCTCAAGAGGCTGAACTGAACATCATTGTACATGACTTTTTATTGGAGTTTCATTACATAGGCATGACTGACTGAATCGCAGGCTATAAAACTGAACTTAATTTCTAACCTCCTTCCCCTCCCCAGAGGTCAGGCTGATATCACAGGACTCAAAGCCCTAAACCTCTACTTACATGATTGATCTTTCCTTTCCAGCCCCCAACCTGGCTCATTGGGTTAGCTATCTAAAAGTACTCCAGGAGTCATCTTATTAGCGTAACCTCAGGTGGGGCTCAAAAGGCCCACCACAAGTAACAAAGATACTCCTATCACCTGGGAAATCCAAGGATTTAAAGGATTCCTCTGAAGAACCAGGGACAAAGTCCAGCCACATTCTTTACTCCAGAAGTAACTCTAGGCTCTCTTAGGTGGAATCTCCAGCAGACAGCTGAAGTTCCAAAACAGAGAGAAAGAGAAAACTAGCTATGTGACTCTGGCCACAAAGAGAAAGGTCACATGGTATAGTTCAGTGTTTCAGAGCTACTTAGCAAGGTCTACAGTCCTAGTCAAGAGGATATGCATGGGAAAAGCAACCCAAACATACACAGCATATTTTTCTAAAGAAATCAACCCCTGAGCCTGATACTAACAGCATGAACAGAAACAGTTCTTGCATCTTCTTTCTTAACCAGATGTCTAAAATATATTTCTTTTATATGCTAATAAAACAAGTCCCTAAAGAAAATGTGATCTAAAAAATATACAAATCCAAAATTGATATAGCAGTGACTTAAAATACTTCATTCTTGTTAGACAAATGCAAAAGTGATGAAGTCAGTATTATTAATGCTCTCTTTATTTTGTGCATTGCATACCAGCATAAACTTAGCTGTAATTACTCTATTTTGACATGTTCTCAGTTCAATTCATTGCCACAGATTACTGCAGTTATCAGCTAAGAAGTAGTAGATCAACCAACCTACTCCCTATACCTGCAATAATACCTACATGTATTTGCCTTTGAGGATGATTGTATTCAAACGAAAAACATTATCTTTTCTCTCTTATCCAGTGACAGTTACACAAATGAAAACTATGTAAAAGATTTTTTTCTATTTCAACTGTTTATTATTCAACTTTTGAATGATCAGAAATGGATTCCAGAAAGAATATGCCTTACTTAAAAGTAAGATATCTATAAGCAGAAAAGGGTTATATTTTAAAATACACTATATTTGGATATTGCTTCTTTATACTTCTCTAATAGATTATGGACTTGGCAAATAATATAAATGACTATTTGTTATTTCAAATTAATAAATACAGTATAATATATTTTTTATATAATCAAACCTTATATGCACGCAAAATATTCTTAGCTCCATGGTTAGGAGGTATCGGAAAATGGCTTAAGACATAAGCAATTTCTATAACATATCAAAAACATATACTGACTGATAAGGACTTAAAAAAAAACATTTTTGAGCACTTAGTTTGAATCACAATGATTAGAACTTCCAGAGGCTGCATTATCTAATGTCTCAGGTTTATTCCTGTGAGAAGTAGATGCCAAGAATTAGATGTGCAAGTGATTTGCTGGGAGAAATGCCTGCAGAGGATAAAGAGAAGGAGCAAGACCAGGAAAAGCCTTCAGATTTTGGTGCAGGACTGACATCTGTGAAAGGCTGGGTAGGGGAGCAGTACAGTGCCAAAGGAAAAATTGCCCATAAGCAGAGTGTTAGACTAGGCCAGAATTACCTGGCTATATACAGTACCTCTGTTATACTCAGTTATGGGCTGGGGGCAGCCCAGGAGAGCATGGGCTTTACAGGAATGACGCAATGAAGCCTAAAAGTCTAGCAACTAGAGGTCATTTGCCAAATGTTTTCTAGAAGGGATATCTGAGTGATACACTTCCATGGCCACCACAGTCCACCCCTTGTATGTCTCATGAAGTCTCTCCTCCACAGATTTCCAGGAAGTATCTCTTCATTCCTGTGGATCTCTCTTCCTGAGAGAAATTTTAATGGTGGTATGTTAGGACAAATCATAGCCCTGTCTCTGCAGTTAGTCTTTGTGCAATAATTGTAGGTCCTGCTGGTTTACCTGGCGTTGTAACCCAAAAACTCATTCTTGATGATTCTGAGACCTACCCAATCATACCTTTTTCAAACAAGGATTGCTGCATATGTCCACTATTTTTTTAAAAGATTTATTAATTTATTTTAGAGAGAGAGAGAGAGAGAGCAGCACATGAGCAGGGGAGAGGCAGAAGGAGAGGGAGAGAGAGGCAGAGAAGCAGAGAAGCAGACTCCCACTGAGCACAGAGCCCAACACAGGGCTCCATCCCAGGATCTTGAGATCATGACCT
Source organism: Eumetopias jubatus (assembly GCF_037043125.1). NCBI lineage: Eukaryota > Metazoa > Chordata > Mammalia > Carnivora > Otariidae > Eumetopias > Eumetopias jubatus. The sequence continues at coordinate 93,362,835 of NW_028274812.1, forward strand.
GAGCTGAAACCAAGAGTTGAAGGCTTAGCTGACTGAACCACCAAGGCACCCCTGTCCACTCACTATTAAAACTGAACAAGGGACTGGGGTGCCTGAGTGGTTCAGTCGGTTAAGCGACTGCCTTCAGCTCAGGTCATGATCCCAGAGTCCTGGAATTGAGCCCCGAGTCGGGCTCCCTGCTTAACAGGGGAATCTGCTTCTTCCCCTCCCCCTGCTCATGCTCTCTCTCACTCACTCTCTTGCTTTCAAATAAATAAATAAAAATCTTAAAAAAAAAAACTGGACAAGGGAATATCACAGATGTCAAAGTGAATCACCTGGATTCCACACATATTGCCTCCCTCATGAAAAAAGTAGCCTTATATTGTTCTGGAAAACGAATTCATTACTGCTGCAAAGATGGTGACTCCCCTCCTTACCTGGTATTTTCTGGACACAAATTGTCCGAACTGCCTAAGTAGCAGCTGTAGCTTTTAGTTTAATGGTACCTCTGCTCTTTTCCTTGGCAAGAGTTTGCCCCTTTGCAGACTAGGGCCTCTAATGGAAAGTTCCGCAGTGGAGTTAGGAGTAGACTGTAAGTAGCAACATTCCTTTCCTACCTCTTGGTACTTGGGCCCATATATTCTTCTTATTTAGACCTCTTAGTAGCTATTATGTCCTTAAGTATGGCAATGCCTCTTCACATAGTACGGCCACCAAGCTGACTCTCCAATAGAAGGCCATTCCAAAATTCTGTGACAAGAGCTGCTTCTGGATGGTGTGGTATGTGATTCAGTCAGTGGATCCTGTGGCCATTGGTCCATTCCTATACCATATTTATTGTGGTTTCTCTGTTGGATGATATTGTGAGGAATTCAACGCCTATGGATCAGACTTTTAGTAAACCTCCAGATAGTAGCGCTGACTAAATCTCTATTGGAAGGAAAGTCAAACCCGTAAGTGTACCCATATTCATAACAGATATCTTTCCCTGTGAGAGTGAATTCCTGGACCTTTTGGAATGGAGCATCCCCAGTGTAACTGAATCGGTAACAAGAGTTCACTTGGTATCTTTTGCTGGAAGATTGGACATCCAGATGTGGTAGTAGCTGGATCAGCCTTGCTAAGTGGGAATTCGTGCTACAGGACCAATTTGTAGCCTCCATCTCTGCCACTGTGACTATTCTGTTCATATGTCCATTATGCCATTATGGGGTGGTTGATGACAAAAGTTGGCTAAAGTCATGAGCCAAATCATTTTGTGTACTTAGGTATGCCGTACCTCTGCAGTGGAAAATGATTTGTTGTCGGCATTGACTTAGGATACAAAAATTCCCAGACTCTTGGTCTCCTCCCATATGACTTTCCACATATTTCTACTCCAGACTGCCTTATCTTCACTAATCTAATCCTTTTATTTTCCAGTCCTAGGTCATTGCCCCTGCCCAAGAATCTGTATATGTTTACACCTCAGGTCACTCTTCTTTCCCCATAAAGTAGATAACCATGTGCATTTCTTGCAGTTCTACCAATGAGGAAAGATTATCCTCTTCGCTGAATCTCTAAGCCACCCTTGAATGTTACTATAATGTAGCCAACATCAATTTTCAGCTTACATCCACAAACAAACTGACCTATCCATAAGCCAAACTCAGATTTTTTTCCCTTTTCCAGGTGGTCATATGGAATTCCAACTCCCTACCGCCACCCTCCACAAATCAGGCCTCAGGTGCAAGCTGGGCGAGGAGCCCTGGTGCAACTGCGATGAGTGACAGGGTGGTTTGGGATACCTGCTTATGCATTATACTCGTGTACTCTACTCCTTCTCAGGCTCAACCAGGATGTACTATTTCCATCTTATGATGGAATGCTGATGGATCTGCTTAACTTTATGACTGGGTGTGTCCAAGAGAGAGCCCAGTTATAATGAATAGTTCTGAATGCATGGTCACTTGTTACACCATGGATAAGGGTTCTGTCTCCACCAGGGCTCAGTAAAATAGCAGGGGTGGTTTCTCAGGAGGCATATACTCCTTTGCTGCAGATGGCATTGCCTTGCTCCAAAACCCCAGAGGCCTGTGTTTTGATTTTCCCACTAGGGCTTATAAACCCCACACTGCATCATTATCCACCACTGACATGTCCTACACCATAGGATCTGCTGCAAAGCCTGAAGGAATCTACGCAATCTACACTTGCTGCATTGTTGCAATATCGTTCCTCATTTTTACCTTCTTCTGTGTGTACATATTAAGCAGTTCCCTTATTGACTGTACATCTATTCTGCCTCTAGAGATGCCACTAACCATCCCTGCAAGTCAAAGTCCCGTGGCTGTCAGTCATCCTTGCCAGTCATTATAGAAATTGTGATGACATAGCTTCAGCAATCAAGCACTTCCAAATAGGCTCTATTCCTTCAAGCTCCATTATTCCCTCTGCTCTTTACTGAACCCCATTCTGTGAGTACGTCTACCATCATCTCTGCCTGCAGAGCTGAGAGCCACCATCAAAGTTCTTAGTGATGCTGAGGCTCTTACTGTGGGCACATAATTTTTTTTTAATAAAGATTTTAGGCTTTTAGAACAGTTTTAGGTTCACAACAAAAGAGAGGAAGGCACAGAGATTTTCCATATAGTCCCTGACCCTACACATACAGAGCCTCCCCCATTATCAGCATCACTCACCAGACTAGTACATTTTGTTACCAAGGATGAACGTATGTTGACACATCATAATCACCCACTACTACTTCCTCCACTATCTACCAGGGAAACTCAGGCAGATCCGTTCTGGCATGCATGGGCTCTCACTTTCTCCAGGTTCCAACACTGACTTCACCATATCCCCTAAGGTCCTTGCTATGGTATTAAATCCTGTGTTCCAAGAAAGACACCCAAGTCAGTGAATTCTTACATATTTAGACTTACATTCTGGCCTACTTGATCAAGCTTCCTCAAAATCCAGTCCATTCCTTGGATCCAGCTGATAAATGCTGACCCATCTTTACAGCTCCTTTGTATATAAAATTCTTTCATCCATTAACAGGCTTAGGTCATCTCCACTCAGATCATGCTGAGATTTAACCCGAGTTATTGGCCTAGAAGCCAGGAGAGGAGGTGGGCTACTCTTCAAGAAGCATCTGTTGTCTTGTAGGAGAGAGACCTTTACGGTGTCTTTACTGATCCAGATGTGCTAGCCCTTAATAGAAAGGGACAGTTTCAGGGCACTTGTCTGTCTCAGTCAGGCATGCTACTCCTGATCTCAGAGTCATGAGTTCAAGCCCTACACTGGGTGTAGAGATTACTTAAACAAAAAAAGAAGAAGGAGAAGGAGAAAACAAAAGAAAGGGGTAGTTCCTCTTGAAAAGATATCTAAGTGTCACAGATCCATGGCTACCACATTTCTTTTAATCTTTAAGAGGTAAATGTTATTATTTCCACTTTGCAATGATGAAATTTAGCTCGGAGTCACTGACTGACTTTACCGAACCACACATTTTGTAAATAGCAGAGCTGGAATGATAATTCAAAAACATCTGGTTCCAGACCCATGCTGCCTCTCCAATAACAGACTATAATGACTAATACTCTGGTTCATTATAAAAACGTCAGAAAGAATAGATACTATCTTAAATGTATAACAAAAGTGAAATCTCAACTAAAACAATCAATAATATTACTAATGAAACAGGTCTTCTGAGTCTATTTGTATAATAGACTCAGACTCTCACTGGTAGAATAAGTGAGAAATTTAAAAAATAATTACCAAAGTAGGTGAGAAGGAATGAAGCAAACTTCTCAAACTATAAATTTTTATACAGTTTTGACTTTTGATACATATAACTATATTGTGTAGTTTCTAAATTAAGCAGTTTCTAAAAACTGAAAATAAATCCCACAAACCAAAAAACTACACTATACATGAAATTTGCATAAGGGGGCGAGAACTAGCCTATAGCAATGGAATGACTGTGGCAAGAATTTTTCTAAGAGATTCATAATCATTATATTTTGGATCTTTATAACAAACCTTGTACAAATAATCTCATATTAAAGAGACTGAAGGTCTTGCTGCAAAATGACTGACTTTGATTAAAATTTCAATATTTTTAAAATCGCAAATTAGCAAAATTTAGCTCACTTACTCTTCAGCATTATAAAGGAAAAATAACTGAGTTTCTTATGGACAGAGAAAATGTTTGTTCAATGTGCAGCTGAAAATGAAATAGCATAAAACAAAGCAGGCAAAAGCCTCTGCCCTTATGGAGCTTATATTTTAGAGAAAGCAACAAACAAACAAACGAACATAGAAACAAATACTTAAGGCATTAAAGAAAAAGCTGTATGTGTAAAAAGAACTGGAATCAGTTATATAGATGTCAGCAGAAGACCACTGAAAGAGCTGCAGCTTCCTGAGGGGTGAGGTATATCTCAAAAAGTTTATCCACATTAAGACCAGTCATTGTCTAACAGAAAAATGTCATGTGAAAATTAAAATATTTTTAAAATTTCTTTAAAAAACATCCTTTTCCTTGAAAATTGCCCATGTTATACATGTGGCCCAAAGAATGTTCCATGTGTAATGGTGGACTGAATTCTAAAGCTTCTAGGTAACTAGCAGACCACCACGTGAGAAAGCTATTTCCCAAAGTCACAGCCCCTGGTACAATGGGGCTCAAAACAATGTCTTACCAATGACAGAATCACCATTTGTTAACGATTGATTCAAGAGCATCTATAGGACATATGTGCCTTCAAAATGTTATAATTGCTAAAAGAGTATCGTTAGTTATTATGACTAATAATGACTTTCTACTCAGGTTCAAATTCCTTCCTAATTTTAAAAACTCATTCTGTACTGATATGGAGAGCAATTTGATATGAAACTTTATGAAAATCATGAAAAGAATAAGGAAATAAATGGCAAATTGATACAAGATAGTGTTAAATTTTCTTGGAAAAGATGACAATTTGGGGGAAAAGTTAAGATTTATTGCTTACTTCTTTGTCTTTAATTTTATACGGTATCCTTGAAAATCCAAAGGTTAAGCAAAACAATGAAATTTTCTAATTATTTCTAGGGAATATGTGGAAATTAATGATTACTTAGTGTCTAGACATAGGCAAACACTTCTTCATACAAATTCAATTTTATTTGTGCTTTTGTAAGTTATTAGCATTCATTTGGATACAGTTTTTTGTTAAATTACTTTACTTAATGAGGTGTGCTATGAACATGATATTGCTGACACGAGATACTCAAAATAGATAGAAAATCAGAGTTTTCTCCAGTTAATAAGCTTTCAGAACAAAATAAATTAACATTCTTCTTAATTTGTATTTTTAATATTTAATTCTAATCACATACTCTAGCTGCCTAACATATCAAAATAAATATGGTTTGAAAGATACCTGAGTGCTAAAAAGTATTGCTGCAAGAAAATACTCAGAGGTAATTACTTTAATAATAGGTAGTATTTTAGAAAGAAGATCATCAAAATAAGATGATGGTTGAGACAATGAAATAGATAATCTGGATGAAAGCATAGCTATCCTTCAAAATCGATACCCAGAATATATGCAGACAGCCACACTGATCACTGAGAAGGCTGAAATGAATCAATTTTTCATGCATCAGTCTTTAAATTCCAGGTGTACAGTCCTGTAGGGAGCCTACAGTTTAAAAAGGGGTATGAAATTAGTTTTACTATCCCTAAGTTTAAGACAAAATCTAACAATTACATATATCTAAATAGATAAGTTATATTTTTAAATGTATTTTTGAATCCCAATAGTCCAACTATTTCTGGTGAAAATACTTAATTGCTTCACATCTGCATCTAAATTCTCATTTCTCTTGTTTTGAAATTGGCTTCAACCAGCTCTAAGTTTTGGCTGTAATCTCTTTCTTATTTTCTGCATACATAAAAAAGAAAAATAAAGAGCTACTCAATAAAATAACTTGTCCCTGAGAATTAAAATAGTCATCGTAACATTGATGGTTTTAGTGGCTTCAGATCTAGCCTAACAAAAGAGATTTTTTCTTGAATGTTTTAAAGTTTTCTCCACTTAAGTTGGGAAGTCAGGGAGCAAAGCTCAACTGGAGAACACAGGTAGTTGGTCTATTCTGTGCCTGATATTAACTAAGCTAGCTAAGCAGGCTCTTTAAGACTTTGTTGACTCTTTAGACCTCAATCTTCTCATTAATATGCCCTTCAGCAGGGTTGTTAGGATCAAGCAAAAGGAAGTAAGGTTTGATATATGGAAGTTTATCATTCATATTCGGCTTTAGCAAATACCAAGGATCCATTCTAGGTTTGGGGTTTTTTTTTTTAAGATTTTATTTATTTATTAGTCAGAGAGAGCAAGCACAAGCAGGGGGAGCGGCAGGCAGAGGGAGAGGGAGAAGCAGACTTCCCGCTGAGCAGGGAGCCCCACGGTCCCAGGACCCTGGGATCATGACCTAAGCTGAAGGCAGATGCTTAACCAACTGAGTCACCCAGACGTCCCTCCATTCTAGTTTATTAGTCAAATTAATTAAGTCACTTGATCAACTACAAATATTACAAAAATAGTTTAGGTTATGAATGGTTTAGAATACAATAATATTTTATACATATTCTATCATCTTGTAACTAAAATGTAATAATATTCTTACTAAAGGATCATGATATTCCATTCTTCTAGCTAGCTGCTCCCCAATAATCCTTCCCTCAACCTCACATACATGGCCATTGAGTTCAAGATGAAATATTTCAGTAGCTTTAAAATATAATGCGTCTTAATCTTCCAGAAAGGCATTCAAATAGGGGAGGCTTTAGTGTATTTCAAAGCAAACAGCAAGCTTGCTCATATTTTTAAGTCATCCATTTTTTTGCACCTAAAACTCTCACCCTCGTTCTATCTATTGATGTTCAATGTTCTGATGCTGGTTCAGAGAACATAGGAACATAAACACTTGTCTATAGTTAACTTCCTTCAGGAAGAAAATGTCATTTTGAGACAGAACCCTAATCTATGACTCAGGATTCTCTCTCTTTTTAGGATTATATCTCTTAAGAAATAAAAAGTAATATTTGGAGGAAAAAATGACTGCTATCCTTTATAATATACCTGGAACAACCTTATATGTACTTTTCATAGACTTTTATGGATTGATCAACTTTGAACTTGTCTAACTTATATTAATAAATACTTAAAAATGGAACAACAAATCTAAACAGATTCTGACTATTTCTCTGATTTCTTTCTTTGGTAGGCAATGTGTGTAGAATATTATCAATCAGTAACATCTAGGGATTCAGTGATTCCCAAGGAAAAAGAAGAGGGTATTTGACTTTAGAGATGGGAATGGACAGACTATGATGAGAAAGCAGCACTGTTGCTTGTTTCTTCATTTGTTTTTAGTTCTAATTTTTCATGTTTTTAAATAGTGAATGATATTCACCTATAATAACTCAAATAATATGAGCAAAGGAGAAGGTTCAGCAGAGACTTGCTTAGGTAAAGTTTATCAAATAATAATACATACTTAATGATTACTATGAGCTATGAACTGTTATCTGCAGTAACTCATTTAATCTTGATATAAAGCACATTATTGCTGTTGTTGTCATTCCAATTTTGAAGATGAGAAAACAGGTTTTTCCAGGCCAAAGTTAACAGAGTTAGCATGTCACAGAGCTAATATCCAAACCAAGGTCATGCTGTTTCTGGAGCCTAAGCTCTTAACACAGATGCAAAATCCTGAGTTAATGATTTTAAAACAAAACAAAGCAAAAACTTTATTGTACTCTTTGAAAACAAAAATGGAATCTGATGCTCACAATGATGCCTCTATCTAGAATGAAAATGTTGGTAGACTAAGTGGTCTCCCCCATCTCACCATTCCTTTTGTCTGTATGTAACCTAGAATGTCTTTATTGGTCGAGACAATTTAAGTCCTACCCTGAAAGACTGAGCAGGAAGTCGCTAAAAAAATGAAACTATTATCATTCCACATATTAAAGCATTATATTTAATCAGAGGAAATAAAGATAAAAGTCCTTAATCTTGTAGTGAATTGACATTGTCACACCAGGAAACCTTTGGAAGCATTATCATCCTTAGCAAGGACATTGAGAAAAAAAGCAGATTGTAGATCTATTCTGTTAATCTTCATGGCAGGTGAATTAACAGCTGAGTCAGCCCAATTACTTATGTTATCGCTAGAATCAATAGTCACTATTTTTGTCTGTCTGCTTCCCACTCACCATCCCCACAGCTATGGGAGATTACAAAAAAGAGGCCACAACATGTTCAGTAAACAAACACAGCAAAGTGGATCCAAATCCTGACTTTATTCTTCATATGTGATTATAAGCAAGTTATCATTTGGGACCCTCAGTCTCTCATGTCTAAAATGGGGCTATGGTACTGCTGAAGAAGTGAATGAAATAATGTATCTTAAAGTGTCAAGCACTGTTTCTGGGTTAAAATCTTTCTGACTTAAATCAAACTAATTGGAGTATAAATTCCCTTTATTGTTTTTGGTCAAGTTGATGAATTAGCCATGAAGTAGACCAGTTAATCCAGGAAATAAAAAGATGACCCAAAACATCATGTGGTAAATTGCTTGAGTAGAAAAAGTCCAAATATTGCTGTCTGCTTGTTTGTCTGCAAGTTCAAGGGAAGAGTTTATACCATGGGTCTCTCTGGAATGCCAAACACCTTCTGGTGGCAATCATTTGGTATGCATGGTAATGGCTTTCTTTAGTTCTTTACTAATTTACATTATCCAGTAGAATTAATACTGACTAAAGTAAAAAAAAAAAAACAGCTTTATTTAGAGTTACAAACATTAAAAAATAAACACACTGAGGGTTTCTTACAGCTAAAGAAAGCAAGATTATAGTTCTATACAAAGGTAATAGTAAGGAGTGGGTATAAGAAAAACAGAAGAAATGTGGATTAGTCAGAAATGCCTCAGTCTGACAGATGTGAAACCTGATTTCTCATCTAAGTGTTATAATGACTGGAATGTGATTTTGCACAACTAATGTAATCTCTCTGAAACACAGCTGCCTTATCTAAAAAATGAGGAAAATAAACTCTCTAGGTTGAGTCCCAAAGTCTCAAGTATCCTGTGATTGTGTTAAGTGCTGACAAAGAGCTGTTCTAAAATTAAATGTTACCAAACATGGACATTGACTCACTTAAGCATCCTGAAAACATTTACTGAGCACCTATTAAGTGTCACACATTATTTTAGGAAGGTTGGTTACGGCAGGAAATACAGGCATACCTTGGAAGTTTCATGGTTATGGTTCCAGATCCCCACAATAAAGCAAATATCATAATAAAACAAGACAAATAATTTTTTTGGTTTCCCAGAGCACATAATTTCATTGGCATAAACTTGTACAGAATTTCTCACACATTTTAATCTCCCCTGAATCTGTATTCATGTCCTCTTTCTCATGTTTAATATAATTTATTCCCATATTCCCTCTTTTTCTTGATGAATTATTTCAGAGACTTGTCTAGTTTATTAATTTTTCAGAAACCAGCTGGTTTTTTTTCTCTTGGCTTTTATATTTCATTATTTTTTATCTGAATTAATTTCTCTCTTATTTTTATGAATTTATTTTATTGTGCTATATGTACCATCTCTTATTTTTGTTAAAATTTGGGGGGAAATTCCTAGGTTAACCCCCAGCTCACAAATATGCTCTGTAGTTATGCCTATTTTACATCCAGTCCCTCCATTAAACAAACTTTGAATGTCCCAAATCTCTACATTATTTTTTTTCATGACCATAATATTCTGCTGCGACTCCCCTCAAATATAATCTTGCTTATCCTCAGGTTTTCTACTATTTTTGCTATTACTTACTCAATTTTGTCAGGTGTTATATACTTAATGTTTCTTTTAGTAATAATGTTAATTTCCTTCAGATATTTGGTAATTCTTGGCTATTCGATCATATTTCAATTAGACACCTCTTGACTGCTTTGATGACCACATTTTGCCTCTATGGGAGAGGAGAGGTCAGGGCTGTGGTAAATATGGGATGTGAGTTAAATAATCTAATGAACAGAGACAACCCTGTCTTTCTTGGAAACCAACAGCTCCCTGTCAACTCGCCTTGATTTTATAATTACTCATGTTTTGGTTTTCTGCTTTATCCTGTAACCAAATAATGCCCAGGCCACTGCTTGGTGAAATAGAGGAGAAGTGGGAAATTAGTTGCTCTAGGTGTACAAGATACAGCTCAGCCATGACATCAACCTGTCATTCCAAGTTCTACCCAACAGTTTGTGTTCATTGCATTGGGCCTGGCTCAATCGGGAAGTTATCACTACTACTTCAGGAATATTTAGATCATGTTTTATATTTTGTTTTCTTATAGTTTTACTCTTCAGTAATCTATTCACATTTGTTTTTTATCTTTCAGGAAACTTATGATAGTTCTGGTTGTCTAATGACATTATGTGTAGCTTTTCCATAGTCGTGGGTTTATTCATTGAATAAATGAAACTTCTCTTTCTTTTAGTTGGCTTTCAGAGGGGAAGATTAGTAGGCATAAGTTCTCAGTCTTTCATTTTGGTGCAATCTCCCTACTTATGATAGTTTTGATAGGCAAAGTAAACTTCACTATACCAATGATGAAGAACTTCAACTAATGTTTCCCCCCAATTTTAAGTACCTGAAGCACAGAATGAGGAACAGCGATTTAATTAACTCCCCTTGTTGATTCCATTCTCATCCAGCAACACTTTTTATGTGGCCTGATTTTCCACATAGGTCTTCCTAGAAGAGAAAAATGCATAAATGCACTCTGAATGCTCCAATATTTATGGTGGCAATTTCTTATTGTAAATTATAAAGTAGACATTTTGGTTTGAAACATCAGTGTTTCATTCCAGGACTTGGTTTCCAAAATTTCAAGGTTTAAGTTCAAACCTTGGATGTATAGTGATCAAATGCCTGGACTTTGGTACCAAGCTACCTGAGTCTGAATTCTGGCTATACCACATAATAATCACAAGATCTTGCTATCTCAGCTTCCTCATCTTCCAAAGTAGCTTGACATATAGACAGAAATTTATAAGTATTATCAAAAAACATCATAAAGAAAATTCACATAAGTTCGTATTATCCAAAGTAAACCTACAGGATATTACTTGTTTCAAAGAAGCAAGGTTCTACTACATGGACCAAAGTTAAGTATATTTAATTTACACCTTCTCAGATCCCTTAATATGTTATGTGCAACATGCTTGAGTCTTTAACAGAATATGATATAGAGATAAACTTAGTTGACTCCAAAATTATTTTATTTTAGAGTAGTTCACAGAATTTATTTCCCCAGAAAATACTTCGGGAAATGGCACACCAAAGGGAAATGCCACCCTGATTGTCTCTTGGGAGACTATGGCCTGTCATGTGTCCAACAGACAATACTGAGACATCTCCATGGTAATAATGAGTTTTTAGTAGACATAGCTGTCTAGAGTATATACTCCATATTAAGAAATTCTGCATAGCACAAGCACCCCGATAGTCACCATCTTTTCCCACTACCACAACTTATTTTTTAAAATCCAGTCTCCCAGGCCCTGTGATAATGAGAATAACTAATCCAGGAACATTAAAAAGTGGATTTTATATTAGTAGGTCACACTGTTGGGTTTACTCAGTAAATATGTCTCTATTGTGGTTGCTATTGTGTGTTTCAGCACATGCTTCTTGGATACACAATACCTTGCCTATATTCAGAAGGAGGCAACATTCAATGGTAGGTTTTTCTGTTACCATGGTGGGGCTATTTTTCAACAGTTGAACATTTGGGAATTTGACAGGATAACATAATGTTGCCTCTTTCTACTGTTCATGAGAAGAGAGAAAAGAATACAAAGCAAACAGCAGAGAAAAAATACAAAGCAAAAATAATGCCCTCTTTATCTTCCTGTCACTTTTAGAGTTATTGACACAATTAATTACTTATATTTGCATACAGTATAATTTACCAAGCATGCACAAATAATAGTTATATGCATTATAATTGCATGATGCATTAAAAACCCTAATAAATGGACACTTGACTAGATGAGAATGGAAGGTAAGAGCTCCCCAACTCATCTTTTATTAGCTAGCTTGATGACAATAGGGTGCGGCCTTCTCTTGTTTGCCATGGTATCTGGCTCAAAATATGCAATTGATAAATATCTGCAGATTAAATGAACTAGAAATTGATGACAAAGGATGAAGCAATTCATTGTCTGAAATACTGTTTCTTAAGTATAAATTTGAATGCAAGAATGAAAACATTATCTACAATTAGTTTTTTAAGCACCTATAACTAGACGGTAATACCCATCTCTAGAAGGGAGACACTGATCATATTAATGGTATGTGTGCATAGGGCAGTGGAAGGGCAGTTGGAAGAGAGATACAGTGAAAGAAAAGAACAGGGACATTTTAGTGTAAAGATATGTACTGTAACCAACGACATTTTGAGACATTAACCAGCCCATTGTTTGATACAGTTAAAGAGCCACAATCTGTCAAATAAAATATACCATCCATTTGGCCCCAACTGTAGCTAAGTACTTGTACTGTATTAAACTGATCCCAGGTTGAGGGAGATAGGGGCATCCATGCCAACCTTAGGTCATTTCTGATTATCTAAATATGAAAAAAAAGTAAATTTTCCATTAAAAAACAAAAATAAGAGTAAAATGCAATATCCAACTAGATCTATTCAAGGTGATGATCGGTATTTCCATTGATCTGGCGATAGTCTCTGATAGCTGGCTCTGCCCCTAGGAACCACATTGCAGAGAGAGAAAGATAAAAATGCTGTCTCTTCACAGTGTCCCTAGCTTCAGCTGACCGTCACTGGCACACACTCAGCAAAATGATGGTGAGATTGCAGTTAATCAATTCACATGCAGGCCAGTATGTTTGATTTGGCCGCTCCAAAGAAACGTCTGCTAAGTCTAGTTGATATAAGGCCCCAAGCGGTGATTCAAAAAGCCAGCTCTGGCTACTTCCTCATTAGGAGGCTTGTTGTCAGGGACAGGCATGGGCAGCATAGAGTGTGGGGAGCCGGTAGAGAGTGCTATCAGTTTCCCCAACACCATGAGAGCATCAAATGCCGAGAAAAGAGACTACAAATGGCAAGGAGAAAGTGAAATGAGCAGTTATGCAGCTAAATTAAATCAGGAGGTATCTTTATGTACACAGACATTTGAACTGGTTTTATGTTTTATAAGCTAGGTCTTGAGAAGTACAGAAATCCTACTCATGCTACATTAACCTCAAAAAGGAATTTATTGACTGAAAGAACAGTTAAGTTCAAGTTTGAAGCCTAGCTTCAGCCATGTCAGGAATATTGGTCTTGAAAGCTATTTTCTGGGCTCCCTCTCCCCCACCATTTCTTCTTTTTTTTCTGAGCTGGCCTCATTCTTTCTTTCTTATGCATTTCCTTCGAGTGTCTAGGGACATGGCTATTGGGAACCCAAATTCAAATCCTCCCAGCCTAGAAACCCAAGCAGGAAAAGGGTTCCTCTTTCTAAATGTCACAGACTGATATAAAGAAAACTTCCGGTTCTTCTATTAAGCCACATGTCCAGTCTTATGCTAGTTACTCTGCCAGGGATGTTGTATTCTTTGATGGGTCCAAGCTAGCACAAATGGCTTGGATATTGTCATTATAGGCACTACAGAACCACATAGACTTGAGTTGGGAGTTCCCCTAAGGAAAGTATGAGTTGGTCCAGGTAGAAAACACAGATTTCCCAAAGGAAAAGGATATGTTTCATAAAAAAGGAGAATGGGAAAAGGTAGTGAGCAGGAAGATAAATCACTACTAGCAGGACAATGCACTGATATTAGGACAAATACACATATGGGGAGATACAGGCTCCTTGTAGCCTGTCTAGCTATGTCTAAAACAAAGCATTTCCTCAATTAATATTAGCAGGATGTTTTTGGCTATAAGTAAAAAACACAAGAACCAAATGAGGTTAGAGAATAAAGGAATTTAAGCAACTAAAAAAATCCAAAGATTTTGGTGTCTTCTGACAGGCTTAATTTGAAAACGTAAACAAAGTAATTATGCCTTTGATTCTCATTCATTTTTCAGCTCTTTCTCGGTATTGGCTGCATTATCAGCAAGCTTCCCCTTGTGGTCCTGAGATGGCTGCAGATAGCTCCAGGGCATCATGCTTTCTCACTCATGATAAGCACAGAAATAAATCTTTCTCTAATTTCTAAATAAGAGGTCTAGGGTGGAGTCTGATTTAATCAATTAGCTGTGGGGATTTTTTGTTTTTGTTTTTGTTTTTGTTTTTGTTTTACCATATCCAAAGAACCACTGAAATCAAGGAAATGGAAATCATACCAGTCATTTTTAAGCTTGAAGCACTTGCATCATTCCTGAAGCAATGAACTATCTGGGAAAGAAAAAAATATCAAAGCAAATATTTGAGTGCTATTCCCAAGAGAAGAAGGGATAGATGCTAGGGGGACAAAACCAGCAAGTGTCTACAGAAAAATTTGAACATAATTTCTTTGAGGACTCAAAAGCATTTCAAGACTTTATAATGTTTCAGAGTCATCCTGATGATTATTAATTATTATAAGGTGTGGTAGTATACATGAAGTCTGAAAAAGATCTTACAAACTCTATTATATTTTCTAAGCCTCTTATCTTAGAGAACAGGGAAGAGATTCAGAAAGGTGAAATGACTTCTCCAAAGCTACAGTTAGTGTATGCTAGAATTATAATTTTAGTCAGTTTCCTTGCATTTCCTCTCATCATCATGAAGTTAGCCAATATTACTGAATTATTATTGTATGAATTTTGTGGCACTATAAAATGCTTTCATCACTGGATGAAGGCCTATAAATGATGGAATACCATTTTTCTCTGTTTTACGATTTTTAGAAGCCTTTTTAAGCTCATGGTTCTATCTGATGGTTTCTCTAGTTTTGGTGGACCATTTTTTTTATCACTCTTTTATGCACTGAATTAAAACTGGTCCCAGGAACAAATCCACGATGACTTTTAAGTAAAAGTGATTATGTGTAGAATAACACTACATTAGAGTTGCTTTGCTGCAACACTTTTGTATGCTCCATAAAATCACATGAATTATAATTTCCATATCACTTACTTTCCAATCAAAAGAATGCAAGAATAGTTTAAAAGAAAATTGATAATTTTTGTAAAAATTTACACAGGAAAAATCCCAAATATAAATGTAAATATGAAGAGAAAATTTTCAGCAGAATTATAAGATTTGTTTTAAAGTTTTCATAAAAAGAAACCATAACTCAGAGCAAATGTTTATTGTGATGTCTGCTACCAATACAATTTCCCAATACCCTCT
The DNA here is from genome assembly GCF_037043125.1 of Eumetopias jubatus. Classification (NCBI taxonomy): domain Eukaryota; kingdom Metazoa; phylum Chordata; class Mammalia; order Carnivora; family Otariidae; genus Eumetopias; species Eumetopias jubatus. The sequence continues at coordinate 93,378,194 of NW_028274812.1, forward strand.
TTTCATTTCCTTCCTGAGGAGTCATCAAATAAACCTGGAGATTTTATTTTACTTGAGATGGCCAAACAAGAAGCAAACACTGACAGTGATTCCATATTCCTATTCTAATAATCATAAATGTCTTATGTACTTAGCATGTTTGTTAAAACATCCACTCTCCCAAATATCCCTGAAATTATAGATGCAAAAATCCTCAACAAAATGTTAGCAAGTCAAATCCAACAATATACAAAAAATAATAAACTTCATACTAAATGGGGTTGATCCCACAAATGCGAGATTAGTTTAGCATATGTTAGTCAATATACTTTATCACATTAGCAGTTTGAGACAGAAAAGTCAAAAGTTATTATTTAATTATTTCAATACAAACTTTTAGTAAATACCCATTTATATTTAAAACTCTTGGCAAACTAGGAACAGAAGAAAACTTCGTTAAATTATAAAGGGCATCCATGAAAAATTTAGAGCTAATATGATATATAATAGTGAAATATTGAATGCTTTCTCCCTAAAGTTAGTACCAAGAAAAGATCATAACAAACACGAAGACTAGAAAAGATGCAGTAAAATTATCTGTGTCTTTGTCACGCAGATGACATTCCTGTGTTATTTAGAAAGTCCTAAGGAATCTACCAGAAGAGTACCAGAACTAATAAGTAAATTTTGCAATGTCAGAGGATACAAAATCAACATACAAAAATCAGTTGTACTTATATATGTTAGCAATGAAAAATCTGAGGTTGAAATTAAAAGTACCATATACAACAGCATTTAAAACATTAAATATTATGCATAAGCTTAACAAAAGATGTATAATATATTTACATTGAAAACTATAAAACATTTCTGAGTTAAAGAGGCCTTAAGTAAATGAGAAATACACTACATTGCGAAACCTGGCTGGCTCGGATAGTGGAGCATGCTTCTTTTGATGCTGGGGTTATGAGTTCAAGCCCCACATTAGGTGTAGAGACTACTTTAAAAAAATAAAATCTTAAAAAAAAAGAAACATACTATATTTATTGGATTGGAAGACTTGATATTGTTAAGACATTAATTTTCCCAAAATTGATCCATATATTCAGTACAAGCTCAAAATACTAGGTGGATTCTTTCTAGAAAATTAAAGCTTATTTTAGTTTATTTTGAAAGACAAAGGAACCCAAATAACCAAAACAATTAGATAAAGGAGAACAAAACTGAAGGATTTATTCTACCCGAATCTAGACTTACTGAAAACCTATAGGAATCAGGTAAGTGTGGTAAAAGAATAGACAAAATAGGCCATAGGCCAGTAGAACAAAACAGAGAAAGAATTATCTGGTCATATTATTTTTAAACAATGTTGTCAAAGTAATTCAATGGGACAAATGAAGATCTCTTAAATGATACTGAAGCAAACATATCCATTTTTTTAAAAAAAGAATCTAATTTCATTCATAATATTCATATTTTAATTCCTAATAGCCAAAAACTAGAAATAGCAATGTCTAAATGTCTACCAAAGGAAGAGTGGATAAATAAATTGGGCTGTCATTCAATGGAGTATTACTCTGCACTACAAAAGAAATGAGTAAATTATACATGCAACAACATAGATGGATCTCAAAGATATTCTGCTGAGTGAAAGAAGCCAGACACAAAGTACATACCGTTTGACCTTGTGAAATTCCAGAATAGGTCAAATTACTCAATAGTGATAGAAATCAGATCAGTGATTACTTCCCAAGGACAGGGGTTCACTGAAAAAGGGATGAAGGACTTCTTGATATGCAACCTACTCCCAGAGTAAGAGTAAGACAGTATGAAGTGTGCCTGAATATTAACACTGAGTGAACCCAGATGAAGGACATAAGAAGTTCATATTACTATGCTCACAACTTTTCTGTGGAATTGAAATTTAAGTAAAAATATTTTTTAAAGGAAGTAATTAATTTTATCCAATCTTCATCTCAAAGGATTTGGAAAGACTTATAGCAAGAATATGTGCAAAATTATAATGGTATAGCAAGAATGCATAAAAATAAATTATAAATTAAAGTGGAACAATGTGGCCTAAAGAGAAACAGGACCAGTAAAGACAATTACAAATACACAACTATATGTATATTTGAACTTCAAATTTACCCTGGTGTTTCTGAAAAGCCCAGTAAGGGACGCCTGAGTGGCCCAGGGTTCTGGGATTGAGTCCTGCGGTCAGCAGGGAGCCTGCTTCTCCCTCTGCCTGCTTGCTTACCCTGCTTCAGCTCTCTCTCGCTCTGCCTCTATCCCTCTCTCACAAATGAATAAATCTTTAAAAACTTAAAAAATTAAAAAAATAAGAAGTCCAATAAAATGCTGAGTTACACAATTATCATAAGGAATACAAAGAATTTATCTTTGTCAGATTGTAAATGTTACACTAGCCTTACAAAGTTATAAAAGAGAGGCGGTTTTCTCTCCTTTTCTAGCTTCCAGAACATTTTATATGATACAGAAATTCTGTTCTTAAGGTTTGAAGGAATTGCCTATTAAACCACCTCTTTTGTGAATCATTTTATTATGGGTACTTTGAACACTATTTTAGTTAATTGTCTGCTTAATGGCCTATTCAGGCATTATACTTTATTCCGAGTAAATTTAGGTCATTTATATTTTCCCAAAAGTATATAATTTATTTTTAATATTTGCTGTATCTATTTGTATATCATTGTTTTTTTTTTCTTCTTTTCCTGCGTTGGCTTTCAGTTTTTTTCTTCATGTATTATTTTATAAAAAAAATAAAATAAAACAAAAATTTGAATTTGTTCATCCTATTGCTTTGTCCATATGGAATCATTACTGTCTGCTTTTATGCTTATTTCCTTCTCTATAGTGTTCTTACATTTGCTTTTTTTTGGTCTAACTGAAGCTGAATGACTAGCTCACTTATTTTCATGTTTTCTCTTTTAATATAAAAGTGTTTAGGTAAAGAATTTACCACTGATTCAATAAACACTTCATGTGGTTTTTACTTGTATGATTATAAGTTGTGTTACCATTTTTTTATTTAACATAGAGTGTTATATTAGTTTCAGTCATACACTATCATGATTCAACAATTCTATACATTACTCAGTGTTCATCACGGTAAATATATTACCTTTTTTAAAAAATCAAGATTCCATTTTTTTAATGAGTTTTAGGACATTTTCCTTTTTTATTTTTTTAAAAGAATTTGTTTATTTATTTGAGAGAGAACAAGTGAGAACAAGAGAGAGAGCATTAGCAGGGGGGTAGGGGTAGAGGGAGAGGGAGAAGCAGACTCCCGGCTGAGCAGGGAGCCCGATGCAGGACTCAACCCCAGAACCCTGGGATCGTGACCTGAACTGAAGGCAGACGCTTAGCCACCCAGAAAATTTTAGGACATTTTCTGAATCATGTCTGGATTCCAAATTGGAAGATGTGGTTACCACAATTTCTAATTTCCTGTCATTTTCAGTTTTTAAAAGATAAGTTTGAAGATGTTCCATGGACATTTGAAAATAATATATACTCTTTTTGATTCTTGTGTGTAAAGCTTTCCATATATCTCTTTAAATAACCTTCTTAATGTTATTCAGATTTTCCATTTCAATATATTTTGGTTTAGTTTGGTTGCCATAAAAAGAGAGTGATGTTTTCAGATTTCCCAGGTCAATTATATTTCTGTTAACTTTTCCTTATAGTTCTATGTTCACTTTATATTTTTATATTGTTTTATTTCATCCATTAAGTTTCATAGATTTTATGTCTTCACTACTTGTCCTTCTTAATGTTTTTGGATTGTAATTCCAATCTGACATTTATTTTGCCACTTCTGCTATCTTTTATATATTTGGCTATATATATATTATTTTTTAAAATTATAGTTGCTGGTATCAGAAACATAGACTGAATGAGATAAATCAAAACAGAAAGTTTGTTATGTAAGCAGAAAAGACCCTGAATAGCCAAAGTAATGTTGAAAAAGAAAACCAAAGCTGGAGACATCACAATTAGGACTTCAAGCTGTATTACAAAGCTGTCATCATCAAGACAGTATGGTTCTGGCACAAAAACAGACACATAGATCAATGGAACAGAATAGACAACCCAGAAATGGACCCTCAACTCTATGGTCAACTAATCTTTGACAAAGCAGGAAAGAATATCCAATGGAAAAAAGGCAGTCTCTTCAACAAATAGTGTTGGGAAAATTGGACAGCCACATGCAGAAGAATGAAACTGGACCAGTTTCTTACACCATACACAAAAATAAACTCAAAATGGATGAAAGACCTAAATGTGCAACAGGAATCCATCAAAAGCCTAGAAGAGAAACAGGCAGCAACTTCTTTGACCTTGGCCACAGCAACTCCTTATTGAGCACGTCTCCAGAGGCAAGGGAAACAAAAGCAAAAATGAACTATTGGGACTTCGTCAAGATAAAAAGCTTCTGCACAGCAAAGGAAAAAATCAACAAAACTAAAAGGCAACCTACAGAATAGGAGAAGATATCTGCAAATGACATATTGGATAAAGCACTAGTATCCAAAATCTATAAAGAACTTATCAAACTCAATACCAAAAAACAAACAATCCAGTTAAGAAATAGGCAGAAGACATGAACAGACATTTCCCCAAAGAAGATATACAAGTGGCTAACAGAGAAAAAATGTTCAACATCACTCATCATCAGGAAAATCCAAATCAAAACCTCAATGAGATACCACCTCACACCAGTCAGAATGGCTAAAATTAACAAGTCAGGAAATGACAGATGTTGGCGAGGATGAGGAGCAAGGGGAACCCTCCTACACTGTTGGTGGGAATGCAAGCTGGTGCAACCACTCTGGAAAACAGTATGGAGATTCTGCAAAAAGTTAAAAACAGAACTACCCTATGACCCAACAATGGCACTACTAGGTATTTATCCAAAGGATACAAAAATGCTGATTCAAAGGGGCACATGCACCCCAATGTTTAGAGCAGCACTATCAACAATAGCCAAATTATGAAAAGAGCCCAAATGTCCATCAACTGATGAATGGATAAAGAAGATGTGGTATATTGGGGTGCTTGCATGGCTCAGTTGTTTAAGCGTCGGACTCTTGATTTCAGCTCAGGTCATGAACTCAGAGTCGTGAGACTGAGCCCTATATTGGGCTCCCCACTCAGCAGGGGGTCTGCTTGTCCCTCTCCCTCTGCTCTTCCTCCCCCTACTCTCTCTCAAATAAATAAATAAATAAAATATTTTTTTAAAAAAGATGTGATACACACATACATACACACAGTGGAATATTACTCAGCCATCTGAGAGAATGAAATCTTACCATTTGCAATGACGTGGATGCAACTAGAGTGTATTAATGCTAAGTGAAATAAGTCAGTGAGGGAAAGACAAATACCATATGATTTCACTCCTATGTGGAATTTAAGAAACAAAACAGATGAGCATAGGGGAAGGGAAAGAAAAATAAAATAAGACAAAAACAGAGAGGGAGGCAAACCATAAGAGACTTTTGACTATAGAGAACAAATTGAGGGTTGCTGGGGAGGAGGTGGGTGGGGGGATGGGCTAAATGGGTGATGGGCATTAAGAAGGGCACTTGTTGCGATGAGCACTGGGTGTTGTACGTAAGTGATGAATCATTAAATTCTAATTTTGAAACTAATACTATACTCTATGTTAACTAACTTGAATTTAAATAAAATCTTGTAAGAAAAATAAATAAATAAATAAATAAAAAGAAGAATGTTAGGTGATATTGAGGTTTCTCATAGAAGAACTGAACTCCCAAGCCACAGGAAGGAAGGAAGGCACACATCTCATTCTGAGGCACAGAACAACGACAGACATGGAGAGAAGAATACAGCGTATGACTTGGGAGCTATATGCCCAGTGGCTTACCTGCGGTGGCGCGTCTGAGCTGGGGAATGAGTGCACAGTGGGGACCATGAGGTCAGTGTGAGTCTCAGGCTGAGGCCTGTGGTTCAGGCCTATGGCAGCCTTCCAAGAAGAGGTTTGCTTTGGTTCCCCACTATCTCTGAACTTTAACCACACACTCTTGCTAAGGGTCTTGAGCTGGCATTCACAGCTTGTCCAAGAAGAAGATCCAACATTTCCAAACATTAAGTCCAAGTAGTCTATATCCTCCACTACCAAGGAGGATCAACTGAGCTCAAAGTTCCATGAGCTAGACACAGAATTAAGAGCCTGAGAAGAAGTTCTGAAGAAGGAAAAGTGAAGGACTGAGGTCCCCAGTCCTGACAGAAACAGTTCTCTCTTCTGCTGTCAGTGCAGAGCCTGTGCTTGGCCCTGTCTCATTCCCACCCTTGTCCTTATTCTACATTTAAATTTGGCACTGGCAGTCCACCTCCTTCTCTCCCTGCTTCAGAGACTGACTAAAACTATTATCTTGTGGCATGTTGTCACACTCTGTGCTCGTCTAAACAGGGGTAAAACTATTACCGACCTTCCTCCTGGGCTGAGAGAGGAAATTCCTAGTAACATGCAAATCCCATGGAAAGTACAAGGTGTTCAATGCAAATGGAAAGTGCTAGCTAAATGTTGAAGAGGACAAGGAGGAAAGAAAAAGAAAACCCTCTTCTCATTGCCTTCAATAACCGGAACCTCCTTTATTTAATTGGTAAGGATAGTTTCATTGTCCCAGCATCTGACTGTAATAGCTTTACTACCTACAAATCTGTAAAAAGATAATTTTATCACATTAAAAATATCTTATCACTACAACTATAATACAGATGCAATGGAGCAGCCACCTCCTTATTCGATGAATCCAATTTGGTTTTTATAAGGCAAATTTTTATTGGCAACTAAAAGCACTTTCAGATGAACTGTAGAATGCAGGGGCAATGGTATCTGGAACGCTTTATCTGACTGAAAGCTTTACAGCTCTGGAGATACAAGCAGCTGACCTAATAAGCCAGAGACTTCCAAAACTCATTCCATTAAAGTCAGGGCTTTTACAGCCACACTGCCTTTTCAATTCTAAATGCAAGCATGACATGTAATTGTCACTATTCTCACTCACACACATATTTTTGACTACTGTACTGTTTTCCAGAATGGTCGCTCTGAATTCTTCGGTGAGAATAAGCAACTGAAATACCCTTGACAAAATGTTGATGCATTAATGAACTCAAAAGATATACTGCTTTTCCCCCTGTGACCTGACCCCCAACGCCACCTCTGCCATCTTCTTCTGTTCTCCTTACTCTAAGCCCGCTGAGGACACTTCACGCTCAGCCTTTTTTTTCTAGGAGTCCAATATCTTCTTCCCTTATGACTTCATGATTCAAAGGTCAAAATATATATTCGTTCAGTGAAATAGTGAGACTGAAGTTTTAGTAAAGAAGACGGACTTTTCTTCATAAGTAGTTCTCAAATGTCTGCCTATTATGTTTGATGTTATTAATTTTGCTGTCAAGTTTAACTTTTGTGAAATAATCATTGAATTAAAAATTGTGAAGGAAATATTCTCATTCTTTGACTAAGATTTTTTAACTCCCATGTTTGTCATGTTGAGATTATTTAAACAAACAAAAAGTAGTATTTTAGCAGTCCCAGAATAGTTAAACTAAAATGTTAAAAGATATTTTACTATAAGAATATTATTTCTAGGGCGCCTAGGTGGCTCAGTCAGTTAAGTGTCTGCGCTCAGCTCAGGTCATGATCCCAGGGCCCTGGAATCGAGTCCCACATGGGGAGCCTGCTTCTCCCTCTGCCCTTCCCCCTGCTTGTGTGCTCTCTCTCTCTCTGTCAAGTAAATAAAATCTTTAAAAAAAAGAATACTATTTCTATATTCTTAATTCTATGAAAAACATATATTGTATAAAGAGCATTTGGTTAATGTCTGATTTTAGTATTATCAATCTGTAGAGTATAGTCTGGTTAAATGGTTATACCTTCAGGCAGTAGGTCTCTAAATGTATGATTTCTGGAAAAAATGTTCATATCAATCATATATAATCCTTCAAAGTCCTGTAAGAAGTTTTCAGTTTTTCTTTTCACGTTTCTCCAAAATCAAAAGTCTAGAATCAGGCAGGGGGAATGCAGTGTGCTGGTGTTGGATGTGACTCCACAATAGCATATCTCTGACATTCTCTAAGCCTCTCCTTCATGGCCACAAGATGGCTGCTATGAATCGATGTTTAGGCTGAGAACTCAAGTACTTACTTTGTACAACCTTTATAATGCAGGCAGGCAAAGAAGAAGGTGGTTTGGATGGAGTAGCTTGTGCTGGATGCACCGACCTGCAGTGTTTACACTAGTAAACTAGTAATACATCAAATCACTACCTTAAAACAAAAACTAATTAGAAGAAGCAATGGAAGAAAAAGGCCACATTTATAGAAGTAATGCAACCATAAACACCTAGGAATAAACTTAAGAACAAATATGCAAAAACTAAATAAAAAAAACATAAAGCATTACCAAAATACATAAAGGAACTCTTGATCAACTTGAAAAGGTTTGGATACTATGTTTGCACAGAATGATACAACATCTTACAGATAGCAACTCTTTCAAAGATAATCTATGAATCTAACTTAATTCTAACCTGATTTTTTTTTGTAATTAACAAACTATTTCTAAATTCTACATAGAAAAATAAACAAGCAAAATTAAAGAATTTTTGAAAAATTAAAAACAAAGTAGGACTAATTCTTTTTTTTTTTTTTAAGATTTTATTTATTTATTTGACAGCGAGACATACAGCGAGAGAGGAAACACAAGCAGGGGGATTGAGAGAGGGAGAAGCAGGCTTCCCACCGAGCGGGCAGCACGATGCGGGGCTCGATCCCAGGACCCTGGGATCATGACCTGAGCCGAAGGCAGACGCTTAACGACTGAGCCACCCAGGTGCCCAAGTGAGGTTAATTCTATCCAACATTATTTTACAGGGTCATAAAAATTAAAACAGTGTGGCACTGGCTCATGAATAGACAGCAATTGAATAAGAGGGAGCCAAGAAATAAACTCAAATGCATGCTGTAATTTAGGACATGAAAGGTAGCTATGTTACTTAGTAAATGATGTTAGGACAATTAGAGAGCTATGAGTGTTTGTGTGGGGTAGGTGATGGTAGGGATGCTGGCTCTACACTTCATATTTTACTTCAAAATACATTCCATAAAAACAAACAAAAATACTAGAAAAAAACCTGATGGTTTAAAAAAAACTGAGTTTTTTTTAAGGCCATTCTAAGTGGAATGCAAATACCAGATGCCACAAGAAAAAAGACTGTTAAATTATGATTACATAGGATTCTCCCCAAGATAGAGTAGCAGGGACCAGATTTATCCTTTAATCTAAAAAGCTAGACATGATATATAAAACAACACTTTTCTAGACACTAGTATCAGGCCACAAATCACTACTTTAAACAAAGAATGATGCTTAAGAAATGGGAAGCCTTAGTTTCTTCAAAGGTAAAGTTAGAAAGTATTTTAAGTGAATGAAAATTAATATATAACCAATCAGATTTTGTGTGAAGCTGCTAAAATGTACTTAGAGGGATTATAAAGGTACATGAGGAAACTTTTGGGGTGATGAATAGGTTCACTATCTTGACTGAAGTTACGGTGTCACATGTGTATTCATATGTTAAAACTCATCAAAATGTATACTTTAAACATGTGCACTTTATTGAACATCAATTATACCTCAAAAGAGCTATACAAGTATAAAAAAATGACCTTAGAAAAAGTTGACACAAACTAAATTAGAGAAATTCCACATTAACTCATATCACAATCATGGTATAATTTCCTTAATAAAGAGCTACTATAAATTAATGAAACAAACAATAGAAAATGGCAAAAATACATGAAAAGATAGCGCAAAGAAGAAGAAATAAATATGTGTGTTAAACAAATGAAAATGTGCTCAATCTCCTTCACAAGAGAAAAATACTAATTAAGACTAAAAAGCAGTAATAAGCAGATAATTCGATAGTATTGTTACATTGTGTTGATGAGGATGTAAGGAAATAGGGATCTTCATATATTGTTGCTTTATTGTAGAAGTGTAATTGATACAACTCCTTGGAAAGAAATTTGCCAATAATCAACAAATTTTGAATTTTGCCAAGATATAAATATATATATATATACACACACACACACACACACACACATGTGTGTATATGTGTTTATATATTTGTATATATTATATAAGTCCTATATATGTTTAGAATATGGCTGTGATGATAATCTGTAGATTGCTAAGAGATAGGGCTGTATGCTATTTAAAACCTGAATTTTTTTATAATTTTATGTATTATTTTTTCAAAAAGCATGTTAAAGAATTGTTTTTGGAAACCTCTAGGCTTTTTAAAGTAAAATTTAAACTATGTGAGAGCAATTTTTTAGTTTATAGAGCAATTAATATTTTATTCTGTACATCCCCAAATTATGTAACATCCTAAATACTAATAAATGTTACAATGATAAAAAGGAAGGAGCACCTGGATGGCTCAATTGGTTAGGTGTCTGACTCTTGATTTTGGCTCGGATCATGATCTCAGGGTTGTGGGATCAAGACCCCTATTGGGCTTCTCTCTCCCTTTCCCTCTACACCTCCCCTCTGTGCACACATTCTCTCTCCCTCTCTCTCTCAAATAAATAAGTGAATCTTGAAAAAAAAAAAGGAAAACCATGTTTACCAGTATAAAATGAAACTTCAGCAATCATTAGCCCCGACTCATATTATGTTGGAAAAAAGAAAGTTGTTTTAATTCACAAAGAAAACTAATTCTCTTATTGTATTTAGATGAATGTAACCAGAAATATTTACAAATATTACTGGAAGAAAAAAATTTGTGAAGATGCTTCAGAAATGGACAGAGAATTCATATAAACTTGCCTTAAACCTGTAATCAAACATATTAGGAGTCACACAGAAATTAATTTTAAAAATCTCACTAGTACCAATGTGAGGTCTTTTATCTTGGTGGCTTAACTGCCAGCTAAAGTGGCAGAAATATGGTAAGAGATTTTTATTCTAGGGCCAATTTAGTAAGAATGTGTGAAAGAAACTTTTGTGTAATTTATAGAGCCAGGGTCAATTTTTTTTTCCTAGGTACATTAAGCCACTATTAGCTTCTGAAGACTTTTTTTTTTTTTAATTTAAACTACATCTTTCCACCAAAACTCCTATCACTTTGCCACTGGAAGTCAGGCATTTCCCGCTTCTGTGTTATTGCATACATCTCTTGAAATGCCTTCCCCACTACTTGAATCCAATCTACCTGCAAGGTTCAACTTTAAGCACTTACTTTTTTCCTTTACATTGAAGTAAGTATTGATTCATCTAGCAATTTAAGGCCATGGGATCACTGTTAAGGGTGATAATAGCCACTATGTATTTTTTTTTTTTTTAAGTAGGCTCCATGCCCAGAATGGGTTTGAACTCACCACGCTGAGATCAAGACCTGAGTTGAGATCAAGAATTGGATGTTTAACTGACTGAGCCACCCAGGTGCCCCCCTCCACCATGTATTTTTAATTTTTTTCAGCCTTTCACCCCATAATGTGGGATCACAGATGTGAGATTTTAATAGTTATAAATATCAATAATTCTTTATACCGTTTAGTAAGACATGACCAGTGAATAAAATTTTTGTTAACTACAGTATTCACATATTCATCAATAAAATATAGCTTGTAACACACATTGTTTAATAAGCTCTTAAAAATAATCATGATCCGTTTTCTAGGAGTTGAGAGGGGAGAACCTAAGATTCAGGTTTAGTTGTATAGACATTGTCCTACAGCCAATGGGGAGCCACTGTTCTCCAGCTGGACCAAAATGTAATGAAATCTGAATTTAAATAAGGATATGGAGGCACTACTAACAAATGTTCAAACTTTCCCTAGATCCTCTGAAGACCCAAATTGCTTATTTAGGTGCTTAGACTTGCTAGAAACCCCATTTAACATCTGTAGGCCAAGGGCAAAACATCCTTATTTTGTTGCAATAGCTATCTTGACAGAATGCTGTTAAAGAAAAGATGTGCTGGAAAATATGCTGGTGGAATCTACCTAGCCAATAGGTTCAGCATAAAAGTTCTGGTGAGGGCAGATATCAGACCCAGATGGGGTCCTGGATTTTCCTTCCATGACGTTCAGGTTATTAAACAAAATAAAAAGTTCTATGTAAAGCATTTGTAGAACTGAGTCTCATATGGAAGAAACATAATCAAAAAGAATAACTTCATATTTGTGTATGTATAAATATACTATGTGTCCATTCCTTCATTCCACAAATACTTATTAAGCACCTATTACAAGCCAGGCACTACACTAGGAATTGAGAAGGTTTCAGCAAAGTCCCTATGTTGAGATGATTCTTTTATGTTGCTACATGTGCCCCTGTCATCACCATATTTGAAGCTGCCCTCCTCCATTAGCCTGGCAGCTGCTTGAACCCATCTACACTTGGAGAACCACCACGTTCTACAAGATGAGGCTTCAAGAGCCAACAATGAATAGAAACTGAAGTCAGAAAACAACATCCATTTCCTAGGGACACAAATAAATGAATAAATAACATTTTGTATGCCTGACTCCCCATGCTGTTAGGGGGTGGAGGCTGGACTACCTTGTTTATGGAGCTTATGGAGAATTACAACAGCTTTTATCCAACCTCTATTTTCTCCACTCCTTCTACAGAAAATGCTAATTTTATGATGAGACTGAAGAAAGTATACATCGTGGCTAGAGATCTGGGCACTAGCTTTAAATCTGCGCTGTTAAGAGGGACCAATGAAGAAATAATTGAGAGGTAGCTCCTCAAAGCCCGCTTTGGGACTGCATGGGGAGGAGGAAGGGAAAAAGGGAGGGGTAAGGAAAAAAGATTTCCTTCTAATTGCCTAGACCCATTCCCTGAGTAACTTAAGCAGAATTCTGAGTAGTGGTCCTGTTCACGTAATTAGGTTGTGCATTTGGACTAAACATGCCTTTTATTATTTCTTTCAGAACACAGCTGGGCCAAGGTCACAGATATCAAGGTCTAGCCCTGTATTTCCACTACTCATCTCTTTTCCCCCAGGCTCTATATTGTGCTTCACTGTTTCCATACATAGGTATTTATCTGAAAGTTAGTTGTACAATTTAAAAGTTTCATGCGGAGCACAGTAAGCTCTTAAGAGGAGAGGTGTTATAACAATTCAATAATGAGTAAATATTTGATGATCCTCATGTAGTTTGTCAGCAGTGCTCCTGTCAGCATGAATAAAATAAACAGGCTCAGGAACCAAGTGACACAAACGGATCACTAGCAGTCACATTATAAATATGTAGGACTCCAGTCAGCAATAATTACATCATCCTCTATCATAGCCCTAGTTCTGAGCTTTCCCCCATTTCTTTTTATTACAGCAGCTTCTTTGAGCAAGAGACATGTACACTTTGATTATCAGTGTGTGTGCTCTAAATTCTGTTTCCAGTGCAATCACTGTATAGCAATTCACACAAGGGGAAAGAACATCCATCTTCTCTTTTTTCTGATGGAAGAAGAGTTTTATTATGCTCCATGTTTCCATTGAAAGTCAAGACTAAAATTTATATGCTTTGTGCCTCCAAATCTTGTGCCCTTCTCCCTCCCTGTTGGCACATTAAATTCACCAAGATGGAAAAAAAAAAGTAAGTTATAGCTGAATTTCTATTAACACAAGGGATTTTCCTCTACTTCCAGGTTTGGGGGATATATATATATATGTGGAAAGATAAGCAGAGACACAATGTAGAACAATACAGATGTTCACATGCAGAAAAGTATATGGCAATACTTTTTGATTCACCAGTGGATTACTAAAACAGGAAAAAGTCCTCAAAAGATGTAATTTTACTAAATAACTGAAAGGTTCTGAGGGAGGAGGAATTCCATACTACTGTGAGACTCAGGCGCTTACTCAGAAGGGCTGTGGCCACGAGCAGCGGTGACATACTGTGGGAGTGCAAGAAGGCCACTACAGTGGGATCTAGTCCAGGGGTTAGAACCTGAACATGTGTAGGAGTTGATGAAAGATGAGAGTAAGTCATCAGAAAGTCCAGAAATACCTTAACCCTCGATGATATTAGAGTCAACCATGAAGCAGGAATTAGTTGGGCAACAGGAACCATGATGATACGAAAGAATTAAGCACAGTGACACTTCAAAACTTCAAAAAAATAATCAGTGGCCAAGACACTTACAAAACCCAAAAAGACAAGGCAAAGAAGGTTGGAAACCAAATATAAAGATCTTTAAAGGCAAGATAGCAGAGAAGTAGGAGACCAGGATTTTATCTGGTCTCAGGAATTCAGCTGGATAGGGATCAAACCATTCTGAACACCAACAGGAGATGGAAGAAAAGAATAGCAACAACTCTCTGAACAGAAAAGCCACTTCTGGAAGGTAGGACGTGCGGAGAAGTGAATCCGAGGCGATATACAGGAGGATAGACGGCGGGGGAGGGGGCCTCCAACCGCCGCTTCTGTCAAGTGATAGAGCCACGGAACACAAAATTGGAACTTTGAGAAGTCAGCTCCGCTGAGGGATGTCACTACAGTGGCTAAGCGGTGGGTGGAACCCTCACTGGGACAGGGTGGTCCGAAGACCCTCGGGGTCACAGAAGGACCGGGGGTGCCTGAGTGCAGCAGAGCTCCCAGGTATCGGAGCGGGGAGGCCGGCTGCAGAGACAGAGCCAAGGCGCGGGCTCTCAGCTTGGGGTTGCCATAAACTGTGATCCGCAGCACAGTCAGGGCCACTGCTCCTCCAGCAGGGACCCAACAAGCGGCAGATCCGGGGAGACTCCCTTCCTCCCCCGGGAGGAGCGGAGCGGGAGCGCACCGCAGGGATCTGCTGGGTTTAGAGACTCCACACAGGGTCGGGTGCCAGAGATAGAAACGCTCCATCACAGGCCGGGTGAGCACGGAGTGCGGCCGGAGACCAGGGAGATGGGAGTGATTGACTGCTTTTCTCTGGGGGCACACTGAGGAGCGGGACCCCAAGTTCTCGGCTCCTGCAGGCGGACATTTGGAGGCTGCCATTTTCACTCTCGTCCTCCAAAGCCGAACGGAAAGCTTACAGGGAACAAAAGTTACCGAGAGCAAACCCTAGCTGATAACAGCCCAGACCCAAGGGCGGGACAATTCCGCCTCCGGCAAAGACATTTGGAAACCACAGCAACAGGCCCCTCCCCCAAAAGATCTGCAGGAACAGCCAGCCAAGACCAAGTTTACCGATCCATGAGAACGGCAAAACTCCAGCACTAGGGGAATATTGCACATAGAATTCATAGCTTTTATACTGTAATACTTTAGTCTTTCAAAGTTAATTTTTTTCACTTTTTTTTTAATTTTTCTTTTTTCCTTTTTCAACCAACATCTTATCAATCCCTTTTTTGAAAAAACATTTTTATTTTTCATTTTTAGAGTCATATTCTATCCCTTCATAGTAGTTACCCTTATTTTTGACATATATATATATATAAGTTATTCTCTCTTTAAAATTGGAGATACATTTTTTTCTAACATATCAAAATATACCCTAAATCTCTAGTGTATGGCTTTGTTCTAGTCTCCTGCCTGATCATATTCTCTCCATTTTTTTCCTTTTTTTTAATCCATTTCTTTCTTTTTTCAAACAACTTATCTTATTAATTCCTTTTATAAAATCTTTTATAATTTTCATCATTACAGTCATATTCCATCTCTTCATCATATCAACTCTTATTTTTGTACATACATAAGTTTTTCTGTCCTTAAAATTTTGGGAGGCACATTCTTCTAACAGACCAAAATACACCCAAAACCTAGTGTGTGGCACTGATCTATGCACCAGCCTGATCATATTTGATCATATTCTGTTCTTTTTGTTTTGTTCTGTTTTTGTTTGTTTTTATCTTTTTCTTTTTCTTTTTTTTTCTTTCCCTTTCTTTCCCCCGTTTCAGGGCTTTTCTGATTTGTTTAGAGTATATTTTCTAGGGACATTGTTACCCTGTTAGCATTTTGTTCTCTCATTCGTCTATTCTCCTCTGGACAAAATAACAAGATGGAAAAAAATCACCTCAACGTAAAGAACAAGAGATAATCTGACTGCCAGAGACCTACTCAATATGGACATTACTACGATGTCGGACCTAGTCAGAATGATGATTTTAAACATACTAGCTGGGCTTGAAAAAAGCATGGAAATTATTAGAGAAACCCTTTCTGGAGAAATAAAAGAACTAAAATCTAACCAAGTCGTATTCAAAAAGGCTATTAATGAGGTGCAATCAAAAATGGGGTGCTAACTACAAGGATAAATGAGGCAGAAGAGAGAATCAGTGAAATAGAAGATCAAAAGATGGAAAATAAAGAAACTGAGAAAAAGAGAGGTAAACAACTACTGGATAACGAGGGCAGAATTCGAGAGATAAGCGATACCATAAGACGAAACAACGTTAGAAAAATTGGGATCCCAGAAGAAGAAGAAAGAGAGAGAGGGGCAGAAGGTATATTGGAGCAAATTAGAGCAGAGAACTTCCCTAATGTGGGGAAGGAAACAGACATCAAAATCCGGGAGGCAAAGAGAACCCCTCTCAAAATCAATAAAAATAGGTCAACACCCCAACATCTAATAGTAAAACTTACGAGTCTCAGAGACAAAGAGAAAAACCTGAAAGCAGCTCGGGAGAAGAGATATGTAACCTACAATGGTAGAAACATTAGATTGGCAACAGACCTATCCATACAGACCTGGCAGGCCAGAAAGGACTGGCATGATATATTCAGAGCATTAAACGAGAAAAATATGCAGCCAAGAATACTATATCCAGCTAGGCTTTCATTGAAAATAGAAGGAGAGATAAAAAGCTTCCAGGACAAACAAAAACTAAAGGAATTTGCAAACATGAAACCAGCCTTACAAGAAAAATTGAAAGGGGTCCTCTAAGCAAAGAGAGAGCCTAAAAGCAACATAGACCAGAAAGGAACACAGACAATATACAGTCACAGTCACCTTACAGGCAATACAATGGCACTAAATTCCTATCCTTCAATAGTTACCTGAATGTAAATGGGCTAAATGCCCCAATCAAAAGACACAGCCTATCAGACTGGATTAAAAAACAAGACCCATCGATATGCTGTCTGCAAGAGACTCATTTTAGACCAAAAGACACCCCCACATTGAAAGTGAAGGGGAGGAAAACCATTTACCATGCTAATGGACACCAAAAGAAAGCTGGGGTGGCAATCCTTATATCAGACAAATTAGATTTTAAAACAAAGACTGTAATAAGAGATGAGGAAGGACACTATATCCTACTTAAAGGGTCTGTCCAACAAGAAGATCTAACAATTGTAAATATCTATGCCCCTAACATGGGAGCAGCCAATTATATAAGCCAATTGATAACAAAAGCAAAGAAACACATTGACAACAATACAATATTAGTGGGGGACTTTAACAACCCCCTCACTGAACAGGACAGATCATCTAAGCAAAAGATCAACAAGGAAATGAACACTTTAAATGACACACTGGACCAAATGGACTTCACAGATCCCTTCAGAACATTCCATCCCAAAGCAACAGAATACACATTCTTCTCTAGTGTCCATGGAACATTCTCCAGAAGAGATCACATCCTAGGTCACAAATCAGGTTTCAACCGGTACCAAAAGATTGGGATCATTCCCTGCATATTTTCAGACCACAGTGCTTTGAAATTAGAACTCAATCACAAGAGGAAAGCCGAAAAGAATTCAAATACATGGAGGCTAAGGAGCATCCTACTAAAGAATGAATGGGTCAACCAGGAAATTAAAGAATTTAAAAAATTCATGGAAACCAATGAAAATGAAAACGCAACTGTTCAAAATCTTTGGGATGCAGCAAATGCAGTCCTAAGAGGAAAGTATATAGCAATACAAGCCTTTCTCAAGAAACAAGAGAGGTCTCAAATACACAACCTAACCCTACACCTAAAGGAGCTGGAGAAAGAACAGCAAATAAAGCCTAAACCCAGCAGGAGAAGAGAAATAATAAAGATCAGAGCAGAAATCAATGAAGTAGAAAGCAAAAGAACAGTAGAACAGATCAACGAAACTGGGAGCTGGTTCTTTGAAAGAATTAACAAGATTGATAAACCCCTGGCCAGACTTATCAAAAAGAAAAGAGAAATGACCCAAATCAACAAAATCATGAATGAAAGCGGAGAGATCACAACCAACACCAAAGAAATACAAACAAATATAAGAACATATTACGGGCAACTCTATGCCAGCAAATTAGATAACCTGGAAGAAATGGATGCATTCCTAGAGATGTATCAACTACCAAAACTGAACCAGGAAGAAATAGAAAACCTGAACAGACCTAAAACCACTAAGGAAATTGAAGCAGTCATCAAAAATCTCCCAACAAACAAAAGCCCAGGGCCAGATGGCTTCCCAGGGGAATTCTACCAAAGATTTCAAGAAGAATTAATACCTATTCTTCTGAAACTGTTCCAAAAAAATAGAAATGGAAGGAAAACTTTCAAACTCGTTTTATGAGGCCACCATTACCTTGTTCCCCAAACCAGACAAAGACCCCATCGAAAAGGAGAATTACAGACCAATATCCCTGATGAACATGGATGCAAAAATTCTCACCAAAATACTAGCCAATAGGATCCCAACAGTACATTAAAAGATTATTCACCACGACCAAGTGGGATTTATCCCTGGGCTGCAAGGTTGGTTCAACATCCGCAAATCAATCAACATGACACAATACATTAATAAAAGAAAGAACAAGAACCATATGATCTTTCAACAGATGCAGAAAATGCATTTGACAAAGTATAGCATCCCTTCATGATCAAAACTCTTCAGAGTATAGGGATAGAGGGTACATACCTCAATAACATAAAAGCCATCTATGAAAAACCTACAGCGAATATCATTCTCAATGGGGAAAAACTGAAAGCTTTCCACCTAAGGTCAGGAACGCGGCAGGGATGTCCACTATCACCACTGCTATTCAACATAGTATTAGAAGTCCTAGCCACAGCAATCAGACAACAAAAAGAAATCAAAGGCATCCAAATTGGCAAAGAAGAAGTCAAACTCTCACTGTTTGCAGAATACGATACTTTACATGGAAAACCCAAAAGACTCCACCCCAAAACAGCTAAAACTCATACAGGAATTCAGTAAAGTGGCAGGATATAAAATCAATGCACAGAAATCAGTGGCATTCCTATACACCAACAACAAGACAGAAGAAAGAGAAATTAAGGAGTCGATCCCATTTACAACTGCACCCAAAAACATAAGATACCTAGGAATAAATCTAACCAAAGAGGCAAGGAATCTGTACTCAGAAAACTCTAACACACTCATGAAAGAAATTGAGGAAGACACAAAGAAATGGACAAACATTCCATGCTCATGGATTGGAAGAACAAATATTGTGAAGATGTCAATGCTACCTAGAGCAATCTACACATTCAATGCAATCCCCATCAAAATACCATCCACTTTTTTCAAAGAAATGGAACAAACAATCCTAAAATTTGTATGGAACCAGAAAAGAGCTCGAATAGCCAGAGGAATGTTAAAAAAGAAAAGCAATGCTGGCGGCATTACAATTCTGGACTTCCAGCTCTATTACAAAGCTGTCATCATCAAGACAGTATGGTACTGGCACAAAAACAGACACAGACACATAGATGAATGGAACAGAATAGAGAGCCCAGAAATGGACCCTCAACTCTATGAGCAACTCATCTTTGACAAAGCAGGAAAGAATGTCCAATGGAAAAAAGACAGCCTCTTCAACAAATGGTATTGGGAAAATTGGCCAGCCACATGCAGAGGAATGAAACTGGACCATTTCCTTACACCACACACAAAAATAGACTCAAAATGGCTGAAAGACGTAAATGTGAGACAGGAGTCCATCAAAATCCTAAAGGAGAACACAGGCTGCACCTCTTCGACCTCAGCCACAGCAACTTCTTGCTAGACACATCTCCAAAGGCAAGGGAAGCAAGGGCAAAAATGAACTATTGGGACCTCATCAAGATAAAAAGCTTTTGCACAGCAAAAGAAACAGTCCACAAAACCAAAAGACAACTGACAGAATGGGAGAAGATATCTGCAAATGACATATCAGAGAAAGGGCTAGTATCCAAAATCTATAAAGAACTTCTTAAACTCAACACCCAAAGAACAAATGATCCAATCAAGAAATGGGCAGAAGACACGAACAGACATTTTTCCAAAGAAGACATCCAAATGGCCAACAGCCACATGAAAAAGTGCTCAACAACGCTCGGCATCAGGGAAATCCGAATCAAAACCTCAATGAGATACCACCTCACACCAGTTAGAATGGCTAAAATGAACAGGTCAGGAAACGACAGATGTTGGCGGGGATGCAGAGAAAGGGGAACCCTCCTACACTGTTGGTGGGAACGCAAGCTGGTGCAACCCCTCTGGAAAACAGTATGGAGGTTCCTCAAACAGTTGAAAATAGAGCTACCCTATGATCCAGCAATTGCACTGCTGCATATTTACCCCAAAAATACAAATGTAGGTAAGGATCCGAAGGGGTACCTGTACCCCGATGTTTATAGCAGCAATGTCCACAATAGCCAAACTGTGGAAAGAGCCAAGATGTCCATCGACAGATGAATGGGTAAAGAAGATGTGTATATATTTACAATGGAATGTTATGCAGCCACCAAAAAGAATGAAATCTTGCCATTTGCAACGACGTAGATGGAACTGGAGGGTATTATGCTGAGCGAAATAAGTCAATCAGAGAAAGACATGTATCACATGACCTCACTGATATGAGGAATTCTTAATCGCAGGAAACAAACTGAGGGTTGCTGGAGTGGTGGGGGGTGGGAGGGATGGGGTGGCTGGGTGATAGACATTGGGGAGGGTATGTGCTTTGGTGAATGCTGTGAAGTGTGCAAGACTGTTGAATCACAGATCTGTACCTCTGAAGCAAATTATACATTATATGCTAAAAAAAAAAGAAGAAGATAGCAGGAGGGGGAGAATGAAGGGGGGATATCGGAGCGGGAGACGAACCAAGAGAGACTATGGACTCTGAAAAACAAACTGAGGGTTCTAGAGGGGAGGGGGTGGGAGGATGGGTTAGCCTGGCGATGGGTATTAAAGAGGGCACGTACCGCATGGAGCACTGGGTGTTATATGCAAACAATGAATCATGGAACACTACATCAAAAACTAATGATGTAATGTATGGTGATTAACATAACATAATAAAAAAATAATGCTCCTTTGGGGGAGAAAAAGATCTTTAAAGATGGGGGCAATGCTTGAAATTGTCAAAGGAGCTTTTATGCCCTGCATGCAAAAGTTGAAACAAATTCCCAGACATGGCTAATGTTAGGGGTCCTGGTAGAAATCTGGAAGTAGAATTATTAAAATAAAACAAAATAAACACAAACACATGCCTTCACATTTACTGAATGCTTCTATGTGTCATTCACATTTCTAACTGCTTTAGATTTGTACCACGTGTATTGAACAAGCATGACTCCTGGGAGACAATCAGAATGCAACTATATTTTTTATTTCCTCTCTCCAATAAAATGTACTCAATTGGGGAATTTCTTCCTCTCCTCTGGAAGAAAACTTCAGTAAACCCTATGAGTTTTCTGTCACTGTCAATATAAAGCCCTGCCATCTCTCTGTCATAAACATATTCTCAGTTCAGTAAATTTTAAAATTCTGCCTTCCATGTAATAATCAAATTTCCCAATTTAATACGGGAAGGAGATAGCACAGAAAGGTAAAGAGAGCAGGAAAATTCTTACATGAACAGAGGTCTCATAAAATGACATCCTGTTCTCTGTGCCTACCAGAGCACCCCATCTGACCCCTCTCATAGAGCTGCTAGCAGTTACTCCCTCAAAGTTCCCTTGTCTCCAGGAAAAGGGACTCCCCAACATCATCTTCTGTCTAATTAGCTCCTAGAAATCCTGTGGTCCATCTTCATCTTCTCAACCATGTTGAAGCCTGATGATCCTCCAAGAGTCCCCTTTGGACACATCTCTCAACACACATCTATTCCACAGCTGGTCCACAGGAAACATTCATGTATTTATTTTTAGAACAAGTGTCAGTAATGCAAAGCCAAGGATTTCGATTTGATTCCACTCTGAGACCCAAGTTCACCAGATTTCTAAGGCAGGAAAAAGATACCAGTCTGCTCTATGCCCCAAATCAGAGCACGTATATTAAGCTCTCTGAATGTTATGATTGAAGCCCTCTCCTCTGACCTGAGAGAACTATGGAAGCATCCCCACTCTTATACACTCTTGACATGGTGCCAGAAGGCAAATAAAAGGACAGCAGCTGTTCTCTTGAAGAAAATTCTGCTCATATATATCCTAATCTTCAATATCTGACTCTCTTCTATGATATGTCATCATCTAACCTACTTCAAAATTTCTACAGAACATTCTATCTTACAAAATTACTTAAGCATCTCTTTTCTCTCTTGATGCCTAAGATGAGATTTCCAAAATGATATCCTATTACACAGTTATTGTTTCATTTAGTTTTCATACACACTCTGTCCTCTGGGCACCGTTAACTCCATCTTGAGAGATCAGGAAACTGAGGTTAAGTAACTCACCCTGGTCATAAAGTTAGTGAGTAGGAGGAGGGCTAAAATTCAAACTCAGGCAGGCTGACTCCAAAGCCTGTGCTCATAAATACCAGATTATATTGTCTCCCCACTATCCAACTGAAAGACAAAATTGGGACATGAAAGCATCAGAGTCTTCCCTCATGTAATTTTTTTTTAAAGATTTTATTTATTTGACAGAGAGAGAGAGAGAGCCAGAGAGCACAAGCAGAGGGAATGGCAGAGGGAGAGGGAGAAGCAGACTCCCCGCTGAGCAGGGAGCCCGACGCGGGGCTCAGTCCCAGGCCCCTGAGATCATGACCTGAGCCGAAGGCAGACGCTTAACCGACTGAGCCACCCAGGCGCCCCTTCCCTGATGTAATTTTTTTAAAAAAGAAAGGTGTATGGCATTATTCATATTGGCCAAAGCCACTGACCATTTTAAGAAGGGATTGGTTGAGATCCAGAGGACAGGCCAGGCCTCGTTCTATCAGCTAACAGGTTGTAGAAGTGAATTCTGGCCTGCAAACATAATGGTCATTACCCCAGCAGTTCTACTCACTCCATAACCTTGACCTTTTTTTTTTCCTTCTGCAATTGTTGATTTATTCTTTCTTATTTTTCTCAGCTTTTGACAATAGTATTTTGACCATAGCACCTTTTTGTTTGGATTCCTTCTGATTAAAACATTACCAATAGGCAATAAGTAGCCCATTGCTGGCCCCCTGAGAACCAAAGAGAATCATAGGCAATCAGCTTATCTTTGCCAATGCTAGAAAACAGAGTGGGTTAATAATCATTCAGGTCTTGGCTGATTATGGATTATCACATTTTCTGATTATGAAGATCAGTAGCAGCAGAAACTATTCTAAAAGTGAAAAGCCATATTCTTTCAGAATGTGTACCTGGATTTGAATGAGCAAGTCAAACAATAAAATGAATTGGACTCAGGGTATATAATGAATATCTTTGGAATATAATTTACAGAAATATTACTTTAATATTAAATCTTCTTTTGGAATCTCAATCATATTTTTATACTTTAAAAATATTTTAGTCTCCTATATTAACACTAATGAAGAAAATATCAAATATTTGGAAAAGAGGCCTATTTTCATAACATTAGCTTTCACAAATTATATTACCAAAATAAAAATCATTCTGTACATTCTATTCCAAATCATTACTATTATAGAATAACCAAAATTAGTTTAGGGCATTTAAAAACTACACAGTTAATGGTGATTGTATATAAAACACTTAAAGTATCTCAAATGGTAAGTTCAAATATATTTTGTATTGTTGTGATAAATACATCTCATCACAATTTAACTGAGTATTGCTATAGTTCATCACACTCTGACTATTGCTACGTCCATGTTTAATATGATAACTTCTTCTTGCTCTAAATGTTTACTATCAGATTAATAAAGATTAATGTACATTATCGTGGCTTCATAGACTGAAGAGAGAGAGAATATGTGTATGATGAGTGAGACAGAGGGAAAGAAGGAAGAGTGAGGGAAGGAGAGAAAAAGCAACAGAGGAAGGGAGGGAAAGAAAGAGGAAAAATCTTATCCATATGTCTTAGCCACATTTACATTTGAGACCAAGGCAGCCTTGCCATTCCTCTGAGCTGGACTGAACCTTAGACCGGCTTCTTCCTGACTATAGTTCCCTCACCCCTTAGAGCATTTATTTTAGTTCCCTGACCTTTTCTTAGAGCATTTATTTTAGAAAACTCGCAATTCTAATTCTTTCTTGCCCCTTTGAGATGTAATCTTCTACAACCTAGAATTGTCTTTCTCAAGGACCTGGGAGTCATCCGTTTGAAATGTAATCATGGAAGGAGATAGGGCCCCTCTCTCCAGTCTCCTTGGGAAGGGAGGAGATTAACCTCAATAAGCACCAATTAGCAAACACAGATGCCCGAATTACATCCACCAACCTTACCCTCATTTTAAAATCTTCCATCTTTTGTTTCAGAGGAATGGAGTTCAGTTTCTCTCCTCTATTGCGATAGTCCTGAATAAAGTCTTCCTTGCTCATTTAACTGATCTGGTACAATTTTTCTTTTACATTTGCCATTACTCTAACTTTAGCACATCTTTAATGAAGACTCTAAATAAATGACCCCCCTCGCACAGCTGTGGCTCCTTAGATCTCTGAATAACTTACTAAAGACATAGTTTGATTGGCTCAAAGAATCAGGATATTTTTTGACTACATGGTATCCACCAGAGACAAACATAACTTAAAAAGGAAAAACACCATGGCTAATTGAAAGCCCCGATTCAATGTTAAAATATTTTATAGAGTCATCTCCTAGACTTGTAGGGTTTATCTCCAACTCCCCAGCCTTTTTCTTTAATAAATAGAACAAAAGACACACAAGTGAACATTTCTTGCTTTTGTCTTGAACTTTTCTTCTCTCATGTATCCCAGGGGTGCGATACCATCCTCAACTTTCAGGTATCAATGTCAGCTTTATGCTTTGGAAGAAACCAGATCATTTTTATTTTTCATAAAGGAGGGAGGTACTCATTAGAGAGCCATAAAATGCTATAGGCAAGCAATTACTTGGGACAACAGAAGGAACAAAAGAAAAGCCATTATGCAAATATAAGCCATTTAAAGATGGTCCCACCCAGAGGAGATAATGTAAATCACTACTTTCTATACCAAGAAAGGTTGGAAAATTATTTCTGGACTTCTGCTCAGTTCATTCCAGTTCTGTTTGAATACTGTACTCTTTTAAGGACAGGAGCTGTATCTTACACTTTCTTTATAGTTTTCAGAGCACTTGGCAAGAGCACACAGTACATACTTAATAAAATGCCCATTAAATTGAATTTAAATGAATTGTGATGTTTATTAAAGTTAGGCATGTGAAAGTGCTGATTAGTGCTTTTTAGGGTTTTGACAAAGATTTGTTTCATGCTTGGCCAAGGTATTTAACATAAACAACTATTTGTTTTCTCCAAGCTGATGATTTCATAGCAGTAATAGAGAGGTAGAGAAAATCTTTTTACTTGACCTGACTTTAATGAACACCACATGGAAAATAAAATGGACTGCAGGCTCTAGCGGACTGTCTAGGGCATAATCAGACTGCCATTCCTCTGCCGCTGCAAGTTTCCAAAGTTTAACAGGCAGCAGTGGAGAAGCAAGTTCTTCATTTATGTGCAAATGACTTTCAAAATGCTGTTTCACGTGCTATACTGAGCTCCTTTGGTTCAAGTTAACTATCCCAATCCCTCTTACGCTCTAGCAGACACCCTATGAAGTATTTTCTATGACTGAGCCTCAGTAATAATAGCTTTAGAATCTATTTTGATAGACATTTTTTTCTGTACCTATTTTGTCTGAAAAGTACAATTGCAAGTCTGTTTAGAAGGACACCTATTTCGGAGGTAAAGAGGGCTGTGGCTTCGATTACCCTTGATTCCTATAAATCCATATTCTATTGACTGTGACTCTTATTTGGAATGCCTGTTCCTACCTTCCATTTGTTAGTAAGTTACATTGATCCTATCAGTGTTAATATTAATAGAATAAAGGTCAGCAATCTTAGTTAAAATTCAACCCAAGATTAGCAATTAACATTTACCCCTTAAAACTGAAATGAGAGGGGCACGTGGGTGGCTCAGTCGTTGGGCGTCTGCCTTCGGCTCAGGTCATGACCCCAGGGTCCTGTGATCGAGCCCCGCATCGAGACCCCTGCTCCTTGGGAGGCCTGCCTCTCCCTCTCCCACTCCCCCTGCTTGTGTTCCCTCTTTCACTGTGTTTCTGTCAAATAAATAAATAAAATCTTAAAAAAAAAAAACTGAAATGAGAGAACTTTAGAAGTAAGTCTTTCTCTACCTAAAATTAAGGAGGTTTAAAAATACCTTCTAACTGAGGAACATAGGAAAGATGGGATTTCATAGATGGCATTTGCAAAACAAATTCCCACTGAAAATATTTGCACCAGCTTTTTTAAAAAACTATTTTCTTTATTTATTTGACAGAGAAAGAGCGAGAGAGACAGAGGATAAGCAGGGGGAGCAGCAGAGGAAGATGGAGAAGCAGACTCCCTGCTGAGCAGAGAGCCTGATGCGGGCTTTATCCCAAGACCCTGAGACCATGACCTTAGCCAAAGGCAAACACTCAAGGGACTGAACCACCCAGGCACCCTTGCACGAGCTTTTTAACAAAGTTGGCGTGACAAGAACAAGAAAATGCAGTTGAGAAAGTGGCAACTTTAAAGACTGTATTTTGAGCAATTGCAGACAGAGCCTAAGAACAGTTATTATTAAGATAGTGACCAATGTCATCAACTTGTCACTAGTTGATCAACTAGCATAGGAGTAAGATTTCTGGGGAACCAGTGTTGTGGAGATATAATTAAAAGCAAAATCTTCTTCCAACCCAGAAATCCTCTCCACAAAGGCAGCAGAGAAAGAAGACACTTTTATTAGTGAAAGTACCTGCTTGATCCACCATAGCCCAAAGGAAGTAGGTTTGAGTTCCCTCCCCCTTTTTGTTTCAGTTTAAGGTAGACCCTGATCTTGCTTGAAGTCAGGATAAACCTGACACATCTTCCCAAACTGGTAATTTGACTAGAAAATTTGAGGAAAAAAATTTGAAATTTTGCATTCTTTTGACACTACACATGTGTAAGAAAAATTATCTGAATAAAACCACATCAGATGATATTATGGGAATTTTACATTTGTATGAGGTCAAAAATCTCAAGATTTCTTTATAGTTGGTTAAAACATGGTGATTTTGGTCATTTTGTTTGATTTATAATGACTATATCTGTGAAGACATTCTGTAAAGTTTTGATCATGAAATAACAGGGAGTATTTTATTGGCCACAGAAGTGAGTTTTTACTGGTGTGCTTGTTATTTAAGGGGCTGGGGGCAGGGGGTGAGGCAACATACAGATGTGCATATAGCAAGGATCAAATCTCTGGTAAGCAAAATTGTAGACTGGTAGCCTGAATCAACACCATCATTTTAACTAACAACCAGTAACTTCAGTAGTGCTTACAATTAGCACCTTAACTCAGAGTTCCATAGAATGCTCATAATTCTCATGTAAATCTCCTAAGTAGAAGTTGGGTTGCTTTTGAAGTTTAAAATCCTTTATTAATCACTAACCATTTTTATTAATCACTTATCATTTTTTAAGTAAAAAGCACTTTGCCTCAAGGCTAAAAGAGTAATGAAGAACCTTTAAGCAAGACAGTCCCTTGTTTAAAATGCTTATTACTCTCCCCAGTGTTTATTTGGGGGAAAGTGATATGGTGAAGGTCTTGAAATATTCTTTTAATTCCTGACTCTCCAGGCATGGTTGAATGATTGACACTCCAGAAGATTTCCTAGACACTCCATTAGATAAGAAGTTAAGTAATGAGTTTCTCATAGAAATCTGAAGTGAAAGCTGTTCAATGGCTGGCTCAATGTTTTTAGCTCTTCAGCAGGAACATAAGTCAAGCTTATAAAGCGATAGCCAGGAGCTAGACCATCATTCCCAGCTGCTTTATCCTTTCCCAGGGTGGCTTTACTCTTGTCAGTTTTCTTGAAGGAGCTTCCTAAACCTCATTCTTGGTATTACAGATCCTCTGCTTCAACACGGGTTTTTGACGTAGTATTTCATGTCATTAGGAAGGGTAAGGGGGCAGGGGGTACAGGAGATTATGTCAACTCATAGGTAATATGTCTAATTTTTAGTGAATGCCTCTCTCTCCCCCTCTCCCCAACCCCATCGCCATGTCTCCCTTCTGCTCAGTATAAATTGCTTGCTAATTTTCATACATATACATCAAACCATACTCAAAAACAATATTTCTAGAGTATTATAAATGTTGTGTAAGGAAAAAAAGGTATGTGCTCAATCAAGAACCTCTCTGTTATGGACTGAATGTGTCCTACTCAAATTTATGTGTTGAAGTACTAACCCCCAATGTGGCTGTATCTGGAGATGGGGCTTCTAAAAAAAGTAATTAAGGTTAAATAAAGTCATCAAGGTGGAGCCCTAATCTGATAGGATTACTGACCTTATAAGAGAGACACCGGAGAGCTCACTCTCTCCTGTACACACTCACCAAGGAAATGGCAAGTGAGTGCACAGAGAGAAGGCAGCAGCACTTCTGCAACCTAAGTGGGAAACTCTCACCAGAAACCGACCAGGCTGCCACCCTGAGCTCAGACTTTCAGCCTCCAGAACTGTGAGAAAATAGGTTTCTGTTATTTAAGTCATCCAGTCGGTGGTATTTTGCTATGACAGCCCAAGCTGATTAATGCACTCTCTCTAGATGTTTGTACTTTACCAAACACATAATAATATAGGATATTGAAACAAAACGTTTAATCTATTATTCCTCTGACTTACCTTGAGGAAGGTGATGATGGAAAGTTTTCTAATGGAAGTTTTCTTATGAAATTTTAAATATACCAATATTAAAATATCTATTATCTTTTGAATTACATATTAATAACTAGAATATACATATTTCATATTTGATCAATATATTTGACAAAATATATATCAATATATCGGTAGAGATGATGAAATATATTTCTGAGATATAATGCAAAACTGACATGAAACGTTAAGAAAAAATAAAATTTCAAATCACTGCAGGTTATTGTACTAGGCTAGTTTGTGTTTATGTCTTTAGGCTCACCTGAAATTGTGTATTTATATTCTGCTTTTACTCGAACAGGTTTGAGGAAATTACCATATATATATACGTCCTTACATTGTTTTTTGTTTGCTGCACACAGATTTCACTTTAAGTTAGCTATTTTTATTAAACTTTATATGAGAGTGTAACCTCCTGATCATTGTTCAATTTGTTTTCTGTATTCATAAAGCTAGGTTAAAAACAAACATTTCAGTAATTCTTAAAGATATGTCATTAAATTTGATAGACCTAGCTGACAAATTGAATCACCACATTAGTGCATGGGATAAATAGACCCCTTAAGGAAAGAGAATGTTGTCAGCAGGGTGTCTGGCCAAGGCCTATTTATTCTTGGCTTTGGCATTCTGTATAGCAGTGACTCTCAATCCCTGGTTTGCACTATTTGGAGAGTTTTTTAAAAATACTGACACATGAAGAACATACTGGATTAACCAGAGTCTCTGGGGAGGAAACCCTGACCTAGGTTTCTTAAAAGCTTTCTGGATAGGGGCGGAGCAAGATGGCGGAGGAGTAGGAGACCTGGATTTCGTCTGGTCTCAGGAATTCAGCTGAATAGGGATCAAACCATTCTGAACACCTACGAACTCAACAGGAGATCGAAGATAAGAATAGTAACAACACTCTGAACAGAAAAGCGACCACTTTCTGGAAGGTAGGACGTGCGGAGAAGTGAATCCGAGGCGATATACGGGAGGATAGACGGCGGGGGAGGGGGCCTCCGTCGGCCGCTTCTGGCAAGTGCTAGAGCCGCGGAGCACAAAATCGGTACTTTTAGAAGCCGGCTCCGCTGAGGGACGTCGCTCCAGTGGCTAAGCGGGGGGTGGAATCCTCCCGGGACAGTGTGGTCTCAGGACCCTCGGGGTCACAGAAAGACCGGGGGTGCCTGAGTGCGGCAGAGCTCCCAGGTATCAGAGCGGGAAAGCTGGCTGCAGAGACGGAGCTGAGGCGCGGGCTCTCAGCTCGGGGTTGCCATAAACTGTGATCCGCGGCCCAGTCGGGGCACGGCTCCCCCAGCAGGGACCCAACAAGCGGCAGAGCTGGGGAGACTCCCCGTCCTCCCCTGGGAGGAGCGGCGCAGGAGCTCACCGCAGGGATCTGCTGGGTTTGGAGACTCCACACAGAGTTGGGTGCCAGACATAGAAATGCTCGCTCACAGGCCGGGTGAGCACGCAGTACGGCCGGAGACCGGGGAGACGGGAGTGACTGCTTTTCTTTGGGGGCACACTGAGGAGCAGTGCCCCGAGTTCTCAGCTCCCCCGGGCGGAGAGTGGGAGGCCACCATTTTCACCCTGGTCCTCCAAAGCTGTACCAAGAGCTTGCAGGGAACAAAAGCTCCTGAGAGCAAACCAGAGCAGCTTGCTTAGCCCGGACTCAGAAGGGAAGGGCAATTCCGCCTCTGGCAACGACATTTGGGAACCACGGCAACAGGCCCCTCCCCCAGAAGATCAGCATGAACAGCAGGCAAGCCAAGACCAAGTTTACCGATCAAGGAGAACGGGAGAACTCCAGCGCTAGGGGAATACTGCACATAGAATTCATGACTTTTTTACCATAATTCATTAGTTTTTCAAAGTTAATTTTTTTAACTGTTTTTTTTGAATTTTTCTTTTTCCCTTTTTCAAACAACATCTTATCAATCGCTTTTTTAAAAAAAACATTTTTTATTTTTCATTTTCTAGAGTCATATTTTTATCCCTTCATAGTAGTTACCCTTATTTTTGGCATATATATATATATATAAGTTGTTCTCTCTTTAAAATTTTGAGATACAATGTCTTCTAACAGATCAAAATATACCCTAAATCACTAGTGTATGGCTTTCTTCTAGTCTCCTGCCTGATCACATTCTCTCCCTTTTTTTTTCTTTTTCTTTTTAAATCTTCTTCTTTCTTTTTAAAAACAACTTCTTACCTTATCAAGTCCTTTTATAAAATCGTTTATAATTTTCATTTTTTCAGTCATCTGCCATCCCTTCATTATATCAACCCTTATTTTGTACATATATGTCTTTCTTCCTTTAAAAATTTAGCAGGCACGTTCTTCTAAAGGACCAAAATACACCCAAAACCTAGTGTGTGGCACTGATCTATGCACTAGACTGATCATATTTGATCATATTCTATTTTTTCTTGTTTTGTTCTGTTTTTGTTTCTTTTTATCTTTTCCTTTTTCCTTTTCTTTTTCTCCTCTTTCTTTCCCTTTCCTGTCCCCTGGTTTCAGGTCTTTTCTGATTTGTATAGAATATAATTACTGGAGATGTTGTGAACCTGTTAGCATTCTGTTCTCTCATTCATCTGTTCTCCTCTAGACAAAATGACAAGACGAAAAAAATCACCTCAGCAAAAAGAACAAGAGGTAGTACCTTCTGCAAGGGACCTACTCAATACTGACATTAGTATGATGTCGGACTTAGAGTTCAGAATCATGATTTTAAAGATACTAGCTGGGCTTGTAAAAAGTGTGGAAGTCATTAGAGAAAACCTTTCTGGAGAAATAAAAGAACTAAAATCTAACCAAGTCGAAATCAAAAAGGCTATTAATGAGGTTCAATCAAAAATGGGGGCAATAACTGCTAGGATAAATGAAGCAGAAGAAAGAATCAGCGATATAGAAGACCAAATGATGGAAAATAAAGAGGCAGAGAAAAAGACAGATAAACAACTACAGGATCACGAGGGCAGAATTCGAGAGATAAGCGATACGATAAGACAAAACAACATTAGAATAACTGGGATCTCAGAAGAAGAAGAAAGAGAGAGAGGGGCAGAAGGTATATTGGACCAAATTAGAGCAGAGAACTTCCCTAATGTGGGGAAGGAAACAGACATCAAAATCCGGGAGGCAAAGAGAACCCCTCTCAAAATCAATAAAAATAGGTCAACACCCTGACATCTAATAGTAAAACTTACGAGTCTCAGAGACAAAGAGAAAATCCTGAAAGAAGCTCGGGAGAAGAGATCTGTAACCTACAATGGTAGAAACATTAGATTGGCAACAGACCTATCCACACAGACCTGGCAGGCCAGAAAGGACTGGCAAGATATCTTCAGAGCACTAAACGAGAAAAATATGCAGCCAAGAATACTATATCCAGCTAGACTATCATTGAAAATAGAAGGAGAGATAAAAAGCTCCCAGGACAAACAAAAACTAAAGGAATTTGCAAACACGAAACCAGCCTTACAAGAAATATTGAAAGGGGTCCTCTAAGCAAAAAGAGAGCCTAAAAGCAGCATAGATCAGAAAGAAACACAGACAATATACAGTCACAGTCACCTTACAGGCAATACAATGGCACTAAATTCCTATCCTTCAATAGTTACCTGAATGTAAATGGGCTAAATGCCCCAATCAAAAGACACAGCCTATCAGACTGGATTAAAAAACAAGACCCATCGATATGCTGTCTGCAAGAGACTCATTTTAGACCAAAAGACACCCCCACACTGAAAGTGAAGGGGAGGAAAACCATTTACCATGCTAATGGACACCAAAAGAAAGCTGGGGTGGCAATCCTTATATCAGACAAATTAGATTTTAAACCAAAGACTGTAATAAGAGATGAGGAGGGACACTATATCCTACTTAAAGGGTCTGTCCAACAAGAAGATCTAACAATTGTAAATATCTATGCCCCTAACATGGGAGCAGCCAATTATATAAGGCAATTAATAACAAAAGCAAAGAAACACATTGACAACAATACAATATTAGTGGGGGACTTTAACAACCCCCTCACTGAACAGGACAGATCATCTAAGCAAAAGATCAACAAGGAAATAAAGACTTTAAATGACACACTGGACCAAATGGACTTCACAGATCCCTTCAGAACATTCCATCCCAAAGCAACACAATACACATTCTTCTCTAGTGCCCATGGAACACTCTCCAGAAGAGATCACATCCTAGGTTACAAATCAGGTTTCAACCGGTACCAAAAGATTGGGATCATTCCCTGCATATTTTCAGACCACAGTGCTTTGAAATTAGAACTCAATCACAAGAGGAAAGCCGAAAAGAATTCAAATACATGGAGGCTAAGGAGCATCCTACTAAAGAATGAATGGGTCAACCAGGAAATTAAAGAATTTAAAAAATTCATGGAAACCAATGAAAATGAAAACGCAACTGTTCAAAATCTTTGGGATGCAGCAAATGCAGTCCTAAGAGGAAAGTATATAGCAATACAAGCCTTTCTCAAGAAACAAGAGAGGTCTCAAATACACAACCTAACCCTACACCTAAAGGAGCTGGAGAAAGAACAGCAAATAAAGCCTAAACCCAGCAGGAGAAGAGAAATAATAAAGATCAGAGCAGAAATCAATGAAGTAGAAAGCAAAAGAACAGTAGAACAGATCAACGAAACTGGGAGCTGGTTCTTTGAAAGAATTAACAAGATTGATAAACCCCTGGCCAGACTGATCAAAAAGAAAAGAGAAATGACCCAAATCAACAAAATCATGAATGAAAGCGGAGAGATCACAACCAACACCAAAGAAATACAAACAATTATAAGAACATATTACGGGTAACTCTATGCCAGCAAATTAGATAACCTGGAAGAAATGGATGCATTCCTAGAGATGTATCAACTACCAAAACTGAACCAGGAAGAAATAGAAAACCTGAACAGACCTAAAACCACTAAGGAAATTGAAGCAGTCATCAAAAATCTCCCAACAAACAAAAGCCCAGGGCCAGATGGCTTCCCAGGGGAATTCTACCAAAGATTTCAAGAAGAATTAATACCTATTCTTCTGAAACTGTTCCAAAAAATAGAAATGGAAGGAAAACTTTCAAACTCGTTTTATGAGGTCACCATTACCTTGTTCCCCAAACCAGACAAAGACCCCATCAAAAAGGAGAATTACAGACCAATATCCCTGATGAACATGGATGGAAAAATTCTCACCAAAATACTAGCCAATAGGATTCCAACAGTACATTAAAAGGATTATTCACTACGACCAAGTGGGATTTATCCCTGGGCTGCAAGTTTGGTTCAACATCTGCAAATCAATGAACATGATACAACACATTAACAAAAGAAAGAACAAGAAACATATGATCCTCTCCATAGATGGAGAAAAAGCATTTCACAAAGTACAGCATCCTTTCTTGTTCAAAACTCTTCAGAGTATAGGGATAGAGGGTACATACCTCAATACCATAAAAACCATCTATGAAAAACCTACAGTGAATATCATTCTCAATGGGGAAAAACTGAGGGCTTTCCCTCTAAGGCCAGGAACAGAGCAGGGATGTCCACTATCACCACTGCTATTCAATATAGTATTAGAAGTCCTAGCCACAGCAATCAGACAACAAAAAGAAATCAAAGGCATCCAAATTGGCAAAGAAGAAGAAGTCAAACTCTCACTCTTTGCAGAT
The DNA here is from genome assembly GCF_037043125.1 of Eumetopias jubatus. Lineage (NCBI taxonomy): Eukaryota > Metazoa > Chordata > Mammalia > Carnivora > Otariidae > Eumetopias > Eumetopias jubatus. The sequence goes on from NW_028274812.1 coordinate 93,412,925, forward strand.
GATAACCCAAAAGACTCCACCCCAAAACTGCTAGAACTCATACAGGAATTCAGTAAAGTGGCAGGATATAAAATCAATGCACAGAAATCAGTGGCTTTCCTATACACCAACAACAAGACAGAAGAAAGAGAAATTAAGGAGTCCATCCCATTTACAATTGCACACAAAACCATTAGATACCTAGGAATAAATCTAATCAGAGAGGCAAAGAATCTGTACTCAGAAAAGTATAACATACTCATGAAAGAAATTGAGGAAGACACTAAGAAATGGAAAAGCATTCCATGCTCATGGTTTGGAAGAAAAAATATTGTGAAGATGTCAATGCTACCTAGAGCAATCTACACATTCAATGCAATCCCCATCAAAATACCATCCACTTTTTTCAAAGAAATGGGACAAATAATCCTACAATTTGTATGGAACCAGAAAAGACCCCAAATAGCCAGAGGAATGTTGAAAAAGAAAAGCAAAGCTGGTGGCATCACAATTCCAGACTTGCAGCTCTATTACAAAGCTGTCATCATCAAGACAGTACAGTACTGGCACAAAAACAGTCACATAGATCAAAGGAACAGAATAGAGAGCCCAGAAATGGACCCTCAACTCTATGGTCAACTCATCTTTGACAAAGCAGGAAAGAATGTCCAATGGAAAAAAAGACAGTCTCTTCAACAAATGGTGTTGGGAATATTGGACAGCCACATGCAGAGAATGAAACTGGACCATTTCCTTACACCACACACAAAAATAGACTCCAAATGGTTGAAAGACCTAAACGTGAGACAGGAGTCCATCTTAATCCTAAAGGAGAACACAGGCAGCAACCTCTTAGACCTCAGCCACAGCAACTTCTTCCTAGAAACATCTCCAAGGGCAAGGGAAGCAAGGGCAAAAATGACCTATTGGGACTTCATCAAGATAAAAGGCTTTTGCACAGCAAAAGAAACAGTCAACAAAACCAAAAGACAACCGACAGAATGGGAGAAGATATTGGCTAATGACATATCAGATAAAGGACTAGTATCCAAAATCTATAAAGAACTTATCAAATTCAACACCCAAAGAACAAATAATCCAATCAAGAAATGGGCAGAAGACATGAACAGACATTTTTCCAAAGAAGACATCCAAATGGCCAACAGACACATGAAAAAGTGCTCAACATCGCTCGGCATCAGGGAAATCCAAATCGAAACCTCAATGAGATACCACCTCACGCCAGTCAGAATGGCTAAAATTAACAAGTCAGGAAACGACAGATGTTGGCGGGGATGCGGAGAAAGGGGAACCCTCCTTCACTGTTGGTGGGAATGCAAGCTGGTGCAGCCACTCTGGAAAACAGTATGGAGGTTCCTCCAAAGTTGAAAATAGAGCTACCCTACAACCCAGCAATTGCACTACTGGGTATTTACCCCAAAGATACAAATGTAGTGATCCGAAGAGGTACATGCACCCTGATGTTTATAGCGCAATGTCCCCAATAGCCAAACTATAGAAAGAGCCATGATGTCCACTGACAGATGAATGGATAAAGAAGATGTGGTGTATATATACAATGGAATATTATGCAGCCATCAAAAGGAATGAGATCTTGCCATTTGCAACAATGTGGACGGAACTGGAGGGTGTTATGCTGAGTGAAATAAGTCAATCAGAGAAAGACATGTATCATATTGAAGGAAGGAGTTCAATTAAAAAAGAAGCTAGTTCAGCTCACAGCACAGTGTGTTTTCCTCAAGACAGACCAGGAAATTTAAAAAGACATGTAACTCAAGGGTCAGTATTTAATAAATTAATAATATCCGCTGCTTTATCAAGGATATCCCTAAGTGAAACTGGTGTGTGTGTGTGTGTGTGTGTGCATGTGCGCGCATGTGCACGGCAGCTGCACGGTGATGAAAAATGCAACTACTAGTACAGTTTGGCGCCACTGCCTTGATTCATGCTCAAGTGCCAGCAGTTTTCTCCACTACTGTTTTGCACCATCAGTACATATGTCAACATAGTAAAAAAAATTGCAAATACATCTTCATATTATTGTGAAAATCTTTTAACCTCACCCACCAGCCACTTGAAATAGTCTGGGGACCCCCAGGAATCCACAGCTACACTTAGAAAACCACTACTTTACAGTACTGCTTCAGCCCAGGATTTTGTGTTACAGTGCGATCCTAATAATATTACATTGTATTTGCTTAGACTTTTGTTTCAGTACTTGGTAGTTTTACAAAGGGTCTTCACACATACTATCTTGCTATAATTACCGTGTAATAAACTTTTCAGCCCGTTGATCTAGTGAATAATAACAATAATGCAGAAACTGAAATAAAATGTCCAGAAGTACAAATAGGATATAAATATAGTAGCTCTTCTGCTATGTCAGAAAGACTCTAAAATATCAATAATGTTGTTCCTTAAATATCTCCAGTGGGTGTAATAACATACCTTTCTGGAAGTTTCTATTGACTTTTCCCCTGTTATTTAAAGAACACTCCTTGCTACAGCCTCAGCCTGTTATAACATGTTCTGTCCTTATTAACTAATAGAATAATTGCTATTTAACTGTGTAACACACCTTTATATACCTGAGAGTTATCGTACCTTCCTTCAGTGTTGTTCCTTTGTCTGAGAGAGTCAATGCTCCTAAACTGTATTCAGATTTTCAGAACTCTGTGAGTTTTACAAATTGCCTATGAATTTTGTGGTGAATGTGTATATATCTGTCCCTCCTTGTTAATCTGTATATTCCAAATTTTCAGTTAAAAAGTCTCCTTGAAAAAGACAAAATTGCCATGTAAATGATAAGCACTTTGATGGGTGGTTCTGAAATAGATTCACAATATCACATTGTGGAAGATTTTGAATCCTTAGTAGCATAAAATTAAAAGGAAAAATAGTATCTTTGATTTTTCAGTTATTTTATTGTGTATGTATTATTATTTATTTGTATATTTACATATGTGTGAAATTTCACTATAAACTAGTGTAAATGATCTCTAAATAATATATGTAAGCATATACACATAGATGATTAAATGTTTATACATACATTAATGCAGCAGCATCTATGTGTATGAATGGTTGTGTGCATGTGTGTTGCCTGCTGGAATTTCTAAGAATTTTTATGTCAGAAACAGCTAGTTAGCTCAGTTTAATTTTGCATGCCTCTTACTTTTTTCTAAGTTCTATTTTACTTGCTCATGATTACTTGATAGTTCTTACGTCCTTACATATCTATATTCTCATTTGATTTCAACAGCGCTGAGAGCTAAGAGGATGTGGCTGGCAGCTATTATTTTCCCCTTCTTAATTATCAGGAACTCTAATTTTATTCACAGTAGCAATAGCAGTTTATTTCCCAGCCTCCTTTGTAGCTAGAACTGGCCACATAATATGAATATGATCTGTGGCCACTGAAATGTGATTCAAATTCTGCTAGAGAATCTCTGGAAAGGTGTGGACTACTACTGATGTAGGCTTGTCTCTTTTTCTCATTGTCTCTTTCTCATCCTCCTGCCTGATGTTATGGATGTTTTAACTGAAGTCTACCAACTGTTTTGCAAGCATAAAGGAATACTGCAGGGACACAGGGATTTTGGCCTCAATATTCTTGGGCCACTCTATCTGCTCTGGCTTATCCTATTAGTTCTTATGTGCTCAAAACATTATACCCTTTTTTGGTTACATGCTGCAAAATATATTTCATAATGGACACAGCAGGTAAGTATCATGAATTTATTTATACAGATAATGCAATTGAGGCCAGTTTGTTTTACATCTATATAATTGGTACACGGCAAATCACAATGGGAAAAATTTGAAAAAGAGGAAAACTCAGTCCAGTATATTTGGGAGGCATAAAAAACTCATCTAATAAATATGTGAAATAGGGAATTTGTTAACCTTTAATCTGATCTGTTTGTGAAATAAAACTCTGATTTCCACAACTTTCCTGCTTTCCTTTCAATAGCTTTTTTAAAAAGGTAGAATAGCAGACCGGAGATTACTGATATATCTAGTAGACGAAGAATAGTTAGTTGGTCAGGGTGTCTGGGTGGCTCAATTGCTTAGGTGTCTACCTTCGGCTCAGGTCATGATCTCAGGGTTCTGGGATTGAGCCCCATGTCGGGCTCTCTGCTCAATGGGGAGTCTGCTTCTCCCTCTCCCTCTCCCTCTGTGCTCTTTCTTTCTCTCTCAAATAAATAATAAAATCTTATTTTATTATTTTTATTTATATAAAAAATAAATAAAAAAAAGGTTAGTTGGTCATGTATGAGCCATAACTTTCTCAAATTTCTGACCACTTTTCTCTTAGACTATTTGGCCTTTTTCAAACTCACCATAAACTTTCATGCCATTGAGAATTTTCTCATGCAAGTCCTTCTTATGTTTCAAAAACCTATTATTCATTATCATGACTTAGTTTAAGCATCACTTCCTTGGGGAAACCTTTATAATTGTCCTCAATTTTACACATCTGTTTACGAGCAATCACCAAGTTTCTGTTATATTAATGGTGTAGGTATTAACCTTGGGCTTCTTAGATGTCTATTTAAACTCTAATTATTTCATAACACCAATATTAATACTCACCTAGCACACAGACGAAATTTAATAAATGATTATTATGTTTTCAGGGGAAAAAGATTTAAGGATTGAAAATAACATTGCTTTCAGTTTGACATTTGCCAATTCAGTGTTTCTAAACTGTACATTGTGAAATCAATTTAGTGGGTCATGGTTAACACTTCACAAAATGAAATCGAATACAATACAAAAGAATACAATGGAATAGAAATATCAGAGTACATCATAATGTACTAATGTTTTATCAGTGAATATATTCACTCATTTATCCATTCAACAAATATTTATTGAGCACCTACTATATTCCTTGCACTAGCTTATATGTACATGTATATACTGGGTCATGTAAAATATATTCTATTTGTGGTTTGGTCACATTTATTTCAGATATCTGAGATCCCTCCCTATCAAGCCACTCCTTATGGGAGAATTATATTTCCTGCCCCATAAGCACTGGGTTTGGCTACATGACTTAATACGGTCAGTTAAATCTGAGAAGTGATGTGTGATCTTCCAAGCAAAAGATTTAAAAGTTATCATTCTACCTCTGTTCTTTTTCTCTGCCATAAATTTGAAAATATCTCATTAGAAACTGACCCATCACAGCCTGGGTCATGGAATGAAGATAGCATTCAGTAGAACTGTAGTCAACCCCCAATTACTACATAATAGAAGCAAAAATCAAAGATTTTTTTTCTAAAAGATAGAAATATGAGGGTCATTTGCTGCCACAACCTACTGTGGCCTAAACTATCATCTGCTTGACAGAGACTGAACAAGAATGCCTTAGTGTGAGGGGAAACCCTGGGAGTATGACTGCATGGAGGCAACAGCAGGAATCCTACTCCCAGGACATGGGACAAAGGGTCCTAAGCAAAGAAAATCCAGTTATAGAGAATAAAGTATATATAAACACAAATGTGTATGTGAGAGTGTGATAAATAGCTGTAAGGGAATTACTGTGATCACCAATGTTAAGACTATGTGCAAATAAACAAATGAGAAGAAATTCGAAAACTGGTATCTGTTTGGATATAAAAATTCAAAATAAGGTTATTTCTATGAACATCTTGCCATCTTTGACTAGTTACCTTTCAGCACAATTATTATGTATATCATTAAAAATGTCAGAATAATTTTGTTCTTTTGTTTGATTACCAAAATAACTCTGAATGTACACAACAGTGTACATTCTTCATAGTTTCAGGTCTGCACTGTCCATTCTTATGGCTGCAACATGATAAAAAAAATTACAAGGAATAAGTCTCAGACCTGAAGATTTCCTCTCAATATACAAAAGCCTGTATTTCTTCTCCTTTGAAACTATAATACATGTCTACTTAAAAGGTTTGCTGGGCCAACTTTTTCAATCTGACAGGTCTCCAAATTTGGCCTGATAACAAGAATTCAGTTAATGAAATTTAAAGCAGCCTCATTTTCATCCTTTTTTTAAACACAACTATGTATTAGAAATCTGGCAAAGGCTTCTGTCAAATTGAACTATTGAACTCAGGGCAGTAAAAGTCCCACCCCAGGCAAGAGATTTAAATCATTTTCAAAGTTAATTTCCTGCTCCCAGATGGAGAACAAATCTAATCGGGTTTACTTCATTCTTCGGATGAACAGGAAAATGTCACTTGCATACTCAAAAAGGAAAAAGAAAATCTCAGGGAAGGCAGTCTCTAATCCACATCACAGCAAACAAAGAAGGTGATTCTGAAATTGAATGTATGGGGTCATTTTGAATCTAAAAGCAGATCTGAATTTAATCTAGACAAATCTCCAAGCTTACTTCCAACCTAGTTCTGTTCAGAGATTGTGCCTGTTTACAATTGAAATATACACACAGGACTTTAAAACTATTCATTTTAAAAGGGGGGGGGGGGTGCAACTTCTAGTCCTAAGAAGGTAGCTGAGTAAACTGCCTGAGCTTCATTTGTGAAATGAGGCTAGAAGCTTCCAAAGCCCTATGGATGGTAGGAAAATTTTGCTCTTTATTGGCCATAGCTTAAATATAAGACAGGATGAGTTAATGTTTGAATCACAAAACAATGGGACTATAGAAAAATAAAATAAGTATTCTTGTTCTTGATTTAAGAGCTGCGGGATTCTATTTAAAGTTTTATTGCTGTGTTCCTAGGAAAGATCCACAGTTGCTGTCAGGCAGACACTCAGGACCTACATCTCTTAACTGTGCTCTTTCTTGCTAACAAAAGTGTCACCAGCAAAGAAGCAAGTATATCAGTAGATCTTAGTGAAGCAGGTTAACACTGGCTGGGCTTCTCTCAATCTACCCTATCATATAACGCTTTGCTTGACTTTCAACGGAAAGCCAAGGGGTAGGTTACAATCTAAAATGGCAGACATTTTCCTAAGTAGCCCTATTCAACTCCATTTCTGCTATTACCTCTGAAATCAACAAGACAAAGAAATCATTCTGAATGGGTTGCTATGCACTTGGTAGTATTAAAGTTCATAAAGCAGGAAAACAGTTAAGCTTCAAATTGATGGTGAAGAAAAGACCTTCAGAGTTTCAAAAAGGATTTCATTCACTCTTTGTTTTAAATGTTTAATTCCAGTTGTGGGATTCCAATTTATAGTTTAAAGTAAGTCTGTTTGTCTTAATCTATTGCTTAATCCAAAGCATGTCCAGACAATTAAAAGTAAATTGTCTATGCCTAATGCGCGGAATATTCAAAATCAATAACATAAAAATTGATAGATTAAAAAAAGAATATCAGGGATCTAGTCTCTCTTTTGAAACACAGATGTTGCTCAGTCAAAACAAAGTAAGTTTTAAGTCATGACCATGAGCCATGAATCATCACAAGCATTCTGTTGGAGCAAAAATACCAAAGCAGAGAAGAAAAAGTAACAGCATTCTTGAGAACCTCATTCTATGCCAGGTAGGGGATGAAGCACTTTTTTTGCCTGCAAAATCTCATTTAGTCCTTATTGCAATCTCCATTAAATAAAATTTTAAGAGAGTGCCTTCAGGGTCATAAAATAATGAATGGTGAATGTAGCCCAGTTCCTTACTAAAAAGCAGTTATACTTTGAATGATACCATCACTTTTTTAGGAGAACTAAAATAGAATTATTTTGTTGTTCCGGAAGCAGTCAAAAGTACAAAAATGGACAGAACATACTGAAAATTTAATCTTGAAAAATATGTGTATCTTAGATAGCACTATAAATTAGTTAGTAAACTTGACTCCCCAAGCTTAGGGTTCTAATTCTGGAGTTGCATTAGATTATGGTAGCTCCTTTAATTATGGCTGCAAAATAAGCATTTACTAACCGTTTACTTAATTGAAAATACGTGCGGCAATAGATACACTTAAAATATAGGAAGTTTACTTTTTTAACTTTACACATATTATTGAACCATAAGGGTATGAGATTTCGAAGAAGGATAAGGTTGCAAAAATAATGACATTAGTTTTTTATTAGTCAGTGGAGTGGAGGCCCTTTATGATATCACAATGGTCTTGTTATGTGTATTAGCTCAGATTTTTATTGTGTGTAGTTAATATATTGCTCTCATCTACAGTCATGTAATCAAAACTTACTTGTATCCCTTCAGTTAAAAAAAAACTGTCAGGATATCTGAAATTTGGCACTAGAACTGTCACAAGTAGAATCTGGCCATTAAGGGTAACTAATAAGAAGTAGCTTAAGTAAGGAAAATATGGACACATGGTAAATCCTATGCAAATACTTTGCTACTACTGGCATTTGGGGCAGATAATTTTTGTTGGGGGAGGGGAGAATCCTGTGTACTAAACAAGCCTGTACATTATAAGATGTTTGTGTTTGGCAGCATCTGTGGCCTCTAAACACTCCATTCTAGTAACCACTGCCCAGTGTGACAACTAAAAATGTCTCCCGACATTGCCAATTGCAGAGCTGCCCTCAGTTGAGAACCACTGCTCCATGTTTGAAGATCACTTTTTAAAATAACATCTAATCATTTAAATTAAATGACATTTGCAGATCCAGCAATTAGTAGACAATAGTTAGACCATTTTGAAATTTCTATAAGGTTGTATCAGCCAATTTTTCAGGAAAATTACTTAAATCCATCCAGAAGATAGACTAGATATAATTCATTTTCCCTTGAAATTATTTTTAAGATTCTGTGTCCCAGGCACTATATGCCATTGCAATTATACACTGAGAGCAAAATTATGTATCTGAAAAATCATGAATGATAAGCTATTAGACGTAGCCAAAGTAATTAAGTATGATGCCATTCTGTGTTTCTTAGCAGGCACAGGATGTATCCAAACTGTGCCTCACTGCTCGATGATGTAACTTGACACACAGACTTTTTCTATTTCTCTGCTTACCTTGGTTGAGTGTGTTGGCTTTTTCCCTAAAGTCTTGTCAAAAGACGGCTGTTTCATCAGGTCCATATTCAAAGAAGGTAGAAAGAGATAAGAGGCCACGGGCTATGGGTCTATTTCAGCTACATCTGTCCCCTTTGACAAGGTAATGAAATGCCTTCTCAGAAAAACCTCATCAGAAAACTTCTGCTTAGAGCTTCCTGGCCTAACTTAGGTCTTTGGCTGCACAAGTTAGTTGCAAGTGATACAGGTAAATTAAGGAAAAGTGAGAAATAGGATCATTATTATTGCCTAAGACTAACTGCAGCCCAAAACCCGAGGTGAAAATATCACCACCACTTTGATTCCAAATCCAACTTCTGTCAGCCGGGAAGAGGGGGGAGGTTTGTGGCAATTAACTACAAACTTTAACAACAGTAAGAGCACCAAGAATAAGAGCGGCCATACTAGAAGGCATTTATTTTTTTTTAAAGATTTTGTTTATTTATTTGAGAGAGAGAGAATGAGAGATAGAGAGCATGAGAGGGAAGAGGGTTAGAGGGAGAAGCAGACTCCCCGCTGAGCAGGGAGCCCGATGCAGGACTCGATCCCGGGACGCCAGGATCATGACCTGAGCCGAAGGCAGTCGCTTAACCAACTGAGCCACCCAGGCGCCCCTAGAAGGCATTTATTGAGCATTTATAGTGTGACAGGCATTCCTCTAACACAAGTTTAAATTAGGTTCTATTATTACCTTCATTTTACAAATGAGGAGGGCAGAGCCCAAAGTTGAGCAGCTTGCCTCAGTTTATACAACTGGTCTGTTTAGAACTCTTTCACTGTCTACTAAGCAAAGGTTACTTTTATGAGGAACTAGCTTTGGTGCTTCATCACTTGTTACTTAACTGTTAAGAAACTGCTAAATAACATTTGTATAGCTGAGGGCATTCTTTACTTTTTCAATAAATAAAAATGTATGAATGTACCAGAAAAAGAGCCGTGAAGAATATACATGTAAGCAGCCGGCAGTTAATACCCAGTTACAATGTAAAGGCACATATAAATTTTATTAATATTATTTGGAAGTAATTTTGGAGTTTTTTATTAAGTGGACAACAGCAGGAAAAACCATATTAGTTCTCCTTAAAGATCACCATCTCAGGCTGGTGTATCCAGCTGGAAAACTGCTGAATTATATTTCATATATATAATTAGTTGGTGATTGAATATGAGACAAGTAATAGCTATCATGTGTGTCACTGAAGTAATCCAAAATGTTATGAAGAAAATTCTTCTCAATCTTAGGGGAAAAAGAAAGATACAAGAGAAAGAAAGAAAGAACTCTTGCAGGAGGAAACACTGAATTGAAGTAAAAGATCTTTCTGAAGAGCAGACAGACACCTTGCCAAAATGAGAAGGCCTAGCTCAGGGTTCAGTTCTATTTTGCTAGCAGTTATTAATAGAAAATCAATTTTGCCGATGGGAAATGTAACATGATTAAATTTAAAAGAATTAAGTGCAACATCCTATACTTAGGTAGAAAGAAAATCAAACAAAGCAACCCGCAAAAAATTGAACACATGGTATCAGAATAGGAGATTGGACCGAGATCAAAAGGAAAGCAATTCATATGAAAGCCAAGAAGAGCTTTCCTTATAAGCTTTGTATTAGCCAAGAGTAAAGATGGATGAGAAAAGCTAATGACACCCAGGGCTGACTGCATAATTTGTAGGACCCAGTGCAAAACAGAAATGAGAGACTTCTTATTCAAAATGCAGGAAAAAAGTGACCAAAAAATGGCATAAAAGGGGTTGGATTTTTGTTTTGTTTTGTTTTTAGTTTTTTTCTTTTGTGGTCTCTCTCACAACTTGTCATGGTGTCTCATTGCTTTTTAAATTTGTTCTTTAATGTCATCCTAAGTAAAGAAAAAATAGAAATTTTCATTATTTGTGTGAATTTTACACCTCATCTTTAATTGTGCAATGCCAGTTTTAAGTGCAAATATAAGACCATTGAACTCAAATGCAGAATCACCAAAATTTCACAACTTGTATATCAGTTCCTACAGGTGTACGAATTTTGCTCTTATCAGACAAAGGAAACACAACATAGAAGTAACTCAACTGTTTTTATTTCGGTTCTTGATATGCATATATTCTAACACTCTACTTCAGGCTTGCTGGTAGGTGAGGAAAAACTGAAAGGTAAAGGAACTACGGGTTGCTCTTTCTTTCCCTTTTCTTTATATGGTTTTTATCATAGGTGGTTGACTAATTTAGGAAATGTAACAAGAATACAAAAGGATATGGCAGCTCTTTATTATTAATGTTTCTTAGAATGTCATTGCCTTCTTTCTGCATTTGAAGCAAGCTCTGGATCAGACAGAAAGGGCAGCTTCCCCAGACTGTCAGTGCCCCCACCTAGTTGTTGATTTAACACAGCTTCCCTTATACTTGCTTGGAGTCTCTCTGCACTTCTACGGATACTAACACCACAAGAATTCTGTGCCTATGGGGCATCACAAACACGTTTTTTGAATGGAGGAATAAGGAAGGGCAAACACATGTTTTGCTAGAAATGTATGTCCTCTACTGACACATGTTCCCCAACGTCCCATTGGATTTCACTTACAAAACACACATTCAGGGCCCCTGGGGGGCTCAGTTGGTTAAGCGACTGCCTTCGGCTCAGGTCATGATCCTGGAGTCCTGGGATCAAGTCCCGCATCAGGCTCCCTGCTCAGCAGGGAGTCTGCTTCTCCCTCTGACCCTCCCCTCTCTCATGCTCTCTCTCTCTCTCTCTCTCTCTCTCTCATTCTCTCTCTCAAATAAATAAATAAATAAATCTTAAAAACACACACACACACATTCAAAGATATAGTTAAGAATCTCAAGACATTCTCAGCAGAGTAATACACCAAGTGTGGGGCTCTTCTGAGCATGGCACTGAGCTGGTTGGGCAGCACAGGTCACATGCCCATTAAGCCAGCTTTGATGACATTTTAACTCTGGGAACTTTTCTTTTTATAGTGTTCAGCTCAAGTAACAAAGCAGAACAAAACCTAAATCTTTTTTGATGGTAATACTCTTATTTTAGAAATGTTCACACCTTTGAATGTTAACAAAGTTTCTTAACTAGAGTTTTTAACCTGAACCCATTTTTTTTCCTTAAAGTGACTTTACAAAGCTCTGCTCTGCTCTACTATATGCAGAGTGATTTAAGTTCTCGGAAAGAATTATTATTTCCAGAAAATGGTGAGCAGGGGCAGGGAGTGGGGTTTAAGTTGCACCTTACACCATATAAACTTCTAATTATAAGGCTTTCTACTTCTTCAATTCTACTTTTCAATATTATATCTATCATTGTATTTTTATCTTTACAAGCCATTCACCATAAGAAGTTTCTGAAACGCACATGGAATCAGTGCTCAAAGCTCACGGAACAGTCAGGACTAGAACTCAAAACTCCACTTTCCTTTATGTCTCTTGCTGCTGAAACAAGGCTGTAAAAATCTGTAACTATGCCAGTCATGATATAGGCATTCTGAATCATTTATAAAGAGTAGTGGTTATGCTGCCTTTGAACAGAATATGAGTCAACCGATTGGTTTCCATTTAACTAATTTAGTAATTTAAAAATTATCTTCCTGTCGTCTGTTCCTGTAACAGCAGCATTAATCAAGAGAATACCCATATAGTCAATTTTTCCCTCACCATCACCACTTCCTCCCTGGGGAGGCACTAATTAGAGAGAGTGACTAAAATTTTTTAAGGATCATTACCTACAGTGTTTCAGTGAATGCAAAAGATTTTGCCTGCTTCTGAAAGTAGCAATGAGATGAAAGTCATAGGGGGAGAAAAGCCTCCATGGTTTTTACTCAGGGATGGTTGTGACTCTTTTACCTTACAAATAAAACATTAAATTTAAAAAAAGTCATATGGATATTGGAAGGTTGAATACCTGTCATTTAGAACTCAATGACTATAAGCAGTATACGAATGCAAAAGACATGCAAAGCTACTTGTTCCTATGCCTAAGCATAGCTAAAGTCATTCTGTGACAAGTGTTAGAAATAGAACATGAAAACATAATGTAGTTAGCATATGAAAATGGACTATATTTCCCATGGAGAGTTATATCCAAGGGGAAGACATGAGACAGACCACATGGTGAAAATAATGAGAAGATTCAGGGGAGTAAAAAGAACAGGAACTACTGTCAGGACAAATTAATTCCAAATCTTTTCAATCTTTGGGTCCCATGGCCACCCTTTGCTTGGAATAGGTGGAGTAGCCCTCCCATTTTACCCGCTTACCCTCCTACGTAGAGAGAAAATCCTTGGGACTAGACAGATAAAGCAAAACTAAAAGGCAATTGTATTGGTCAGAGTTCACCAGAGAAACAGAACCAGAAGGTAAAGGTATGATTTCTTGTTAAGAAAGCGGCTTACGTAATTATAGGAACTGGCAAGTTCAAAATCGGCAGGGCCAGACCAGCAGGCCAGAAACACAGGCAAGAACTGCTACTATCTAGAGTCAGAAATTTGTAGGGCAGGTCAGCGGTCTGGAAATGAGGCAGGATCTCTGTTACAGTCTTGAGGTATCATCCTTTCTTTTCCAGGAAAACTCAAGTTTTTGTTCTTAAGAACTTCAGCCGATTGGATGAGGCTGACACACATTATCAAAGGTAATCTGATTCATTTAAAGTCAACTGATAGTAGATGTTAACCACATCTCTGAAATACCTTCACAACAACACTTAGATGCGTGTTGGATTAAATTGCAACTAAAATGACACATAAAATTAACCATCACACCAACTTAAAAGAAAGAAGTTTATGGTTTATGATAATGATATATTAGACCTCAAATTGGAGCAGCATAGCTGCAGAAACCAAGACAGAACTAAGGAGTCCCACTACACCTAGCTCTTTTATACATCCAACGTGGTCTTTCAAAATGAAACAATGAATATCAAATGCTTAGCACATTGCCTGGAATTTAGTAAATGTACAAAAGACAAGGATCAGTAATTGGCCATTTTATCATTAAACAATTTTTTAATTGAGATATAACTGATATAAAACATTATATTGTTGCATTATATTATATTGTATATTATAATCACTATATACATTATATACATATACATTGTATAATATAATCATTCTATTGTATACAACATAATGATTCAATATTTGTGTACATTGCAAAATGATCACCACAATAAGTCTAGCTAATATCTGTCACCATACTTAGTTACAAAATTTTTTTCTTCTTCTGATCAGTACTTTAGGTTTTACTCTCTTACCAACTTTCAGCTATGCAACACAGTATTATTAACTATAGTTGTCATGCTATAGAGTACATCCCCATGACTTACTTATTTTGTAACTGGAAGTTGGTACCTTTTGACTCCCTTTACCTGTTTAACCCACCCTCATTCTGTCCCTGTCTCTGGCAACCAACAATCTGTTCTCTGTATCTATGAGATTGTTTTGTTGTTATTGTTGCAGTTTTTGTTTTTATTTTTATTCCACATATAAGTAAGATCATGTGGTATTTGCCTTTCTCTGTATCTGACTTATTTCACTTAGCAGAATACCTTCAAGGACCACCCAGGCTGTCACAAATGGCAAGATTTCATTCTTTTTTTATGATTGAATAATATTCAATTGTGTATGTACACACACACACACACACACACACACACAATTTTCTTTATCCATTCATCTATCAGCGAACACTTAAGTTATTTCCGTATCTCGGCTTTCATAAAAAAATGCTGCAATTAACAAGGGGGTGCATATATCTTTTCAAGTTCATGTTTTCATTTTCTTCAGATAAATACCCAGAAGTGGAATTGTCGGATCATACGGTATTTCTATTTTTAATTTTTTGAGGAACCTCCATACTGGTTTCCACATTGGCTGCACTAATTCACCTTCCCACCAACAGTGCACAAGGTTCCCTTTCATCCACATCGTCGCCAACACATGTTATTTCTTGTTTCTTTGTTAACAGCCATCCTAACAGGTATGAAGTGGTATCTCATTGTTGTTTTGATTTGCATTTCCGTAATGACTAATGCTCTTGAACATGTTTTCATGTACTTATTAGCCATCTGTATGTCTTCTCTGGAAAAATGTCTATTCATATCCTCTGCTCATTTTTTAGTCAGATTGTTTGTTTTTTAGTATTGAGCATACGAGTTTTTTATATATCTGGATATTAATTGCTTATCATATATGATTTGCAAATATTTTCTCCCATTCAGTAGGTTGTCTTTTCCTTTTGTTGATGGTTTCCTTTGCTGTGCAGAGTTTTTAATTTGATATAATCCTACATCTTTATTTTTGCTTTCCTTGCCTGGTACTTTTGTTATCAAATCCAAAAAATCATGGTCAAGACTAATGTCAAGGAGCTTATCACCTACATTTTTTTCTAGGAGTTTTATAGTTTCAGGTCTTACATTCAAATCTTTAATCCATTTTGAGTTAATTTTTGTGTATGGTTTAAGATGGTGATCTAGTTTCATTCTTTAACATTTTGCTATCCTGTTTTCTCAACACAATTTATTGAAGAGACTGTCCTTTCTCCACTATATATTCTTGGCTCCTTTATTGTAAATTATTGACCCTATATGTGTAGGTTTTTTTCTGGGCTCTCTACTCTGTTCCATTATCTATGTGTCTGTTTTTTATAGAAGGTGGCCATTTTAAATTCAGGTCAACCTTTGGGATATCCAGGTAATAATATGCAGTTTGATATATGGTTCTAGAACTTGTACCAAGATGTTAATTTAGTCAGTTAGACCAGCTTCCTCCAAGATTTGGACTGCATAATATAGAATATGGAAAGGATAATTTTGTTACAATGAGGGAATAATGGAGCCAACCTACATACAAAGGCAGAGATAACATTATCTGGGCTGGAAATAGAGAATGGAGTGTCCAAAAGAAGGGCAGGATTGAGGAGCTATTAGGAAGACTTTATAATCCTAACCTGTACATTCTTCCCACCTCTTGTACTCATTAGCTCAATGATTGGGGCCCTACCTCCCTCAAATCTCTGTCTCTCTGTCTCCTCTACCACTACTGGAATAATTCTCTTAAAACTAAAAGGTCCTTCTGCCATTCTCTGGTTTAAAATCCATCAATGACTATCCATAATTCTCTTCCAAACTTCATAACACATGAAGCCTATAACTGCCAGACCCCTGCCTACTTACATGGCTTAATTTTCAGGCATTCCTCTCACCTTTTGCATTCTATTTTTAATACATATTGAACCCACTTCCATTTCTGCAAATATGACTTATCTCTTTGCCTCTGGTCCTTTCAACATCCTTCGATTTCCTTCTGACTATTCCAATGCCCCACTAAAGCTAAAATGCTTAAGAGCAGAAACCATCCCTTACTCTTCTCTGTATCTCTGATGCCTAGCATAGAACAAGGCACAGATAGGCACATAATAATACCTGCCTTCCCTTTCAGATGCCAAATTCTTTAACCAGCATCAGGAACTATATCTATTTCATCTTTTTATTTCTCACAGCATTGTTAGCAAAGTACTTCAGTTTCCTCAATAAATTCATGCTGAATTCAGTAGAAAGTAGTGATAAAACTATAAACCCCTACAATTATTTAAAATAGGGAAATTATATTCCAAGTGTTACAAAATGGGTATAAATGAACCATATGTGTTGATTATATATGGGGACTGAATATGCTATAAAGTGCACATATGGTAGCAAGAACACAACTCTACTGTATTACTCAATGTGACTCATGTAAACCTAATATGCTAGCAATAAATGTTAATTAAACATTCAATTAATTTGCTTGTCCTTTTGAAACTTAAAATGATTTGAAAGGGATTATTTGGGTCTCATAAAAGCACTTTCCTTGTAAATTTAAATAGGTATTTTTTTTCCTCTCCATTAATTTCTTTAAAGTGTACAGAGGCCAGCAAAATTATTCTATTGACCTCAAAGTTTGGCTCTTTGACTTCAAGAAGAGGCTTTGCATAGTTTTGAGAGATGCCCACATACAATCTACAGTGCTTTCTTTCCAAAGGCTTTGTTTGGGTCCTTTGCTCTTTAGTCAAAATTTTGGATGTATTCTCTATCCTCTAATATAGTAACATACACACACACACAATTCCAAAGCTACTATAATGCAGACCTCAGTCAATTCCAGTGCATTTGTATTGGTATTGTTTTAGGTCCACTTTCCTAATAACTTTAAGAACATGTCTTGTGGGGTGCCTGGGTGGCTCAGTTTTTTTGGCTCAGGTCATGATCTCAGGGTTGTGAAATGAGCCCCGAGTTGGGCTCTACGCTCAGTGAAGAGTCTGCTTGTCCCTCTCCTTCTCCCTCTGTGCCTCCCCCACCCACCCACATGTACTCTCCCTCTCTCTTTCAAATGAATAAATAGATCTTTTTTTTTTTCTTTAAGAAACGTGTCTTGGCATACTGGAGCTGTCCAGATCCCTGAACAGCTCCTCAGCATTCCATAGAGACTTTGTGTAGAACAAGTCTGTAGACTGTGTGGGGTCAGGAATTATCTAACTTGTTCATCATTCTCTCTAGTGCTTAGTACTAAATACAGTACATGGTAGGTGATTAATAAACATCTGTTCACTGGGAAAAAGTAGCATGGATTTATAGGACTGAGAGCATACATACTCCCTAGCAGTATTAATAACTCTCAAAATACTTTGAAGAATAAAGGTTATGTTACAAGCAAAACAAAACAAAACAAAAACTGTGTTTGCACTAATCCTAATCCTGAAGTAGTTAGGGATTATCCATAGGAAGAAAGTAAGATCCAAATAACATTCACCATACAACAACAGAATCCCGGTACAGACATGGTACCTAACTTCAGTTGGAGTAAAATGAATAGGAAAGAAAAACTGTATAGTGACATATACTTTATTGCATCAATTCTAAGATACATATTTTTCCATAATTTAACATCTCTAAAATAAGAAATCATTTTAAAATTAATGATACTTGTTGAAATCACCAAGATCTAAAGGAATGGAAGGTTGTTCCTTATTAGCTGAGTACAGCAAGAAAAAAAGCCTCTGAAAAACTGCTTCGAAGTCATTATACAGGGAATTAGTTTTATATGGGGGAAAGAGCCCCTTAGACAAGAAACAACAAAAGTTCTAATAATGACAAGCAGTTTCAAGCACTTTAATATGTGAGTTTTCATCAAATAGACGGTTCCGTGAGCAAGAAACAAAGGAGCTGTACAATTTCCCTTGAGAAAGACACCATTGGGCTTCCTCGGTAACTTAGTTTTAACTCAGGGATAGGTGAAATTTTCCAGTTAGCATGAATAAGGCCTGGGAAAAGTGCTAGAAGAACAGGAAATTCAACCTAAAATTTGTATGGAACCACAAAAGACCCCAAGTAACCAAAGTAATCTTGAGCAAAAAGAACAAAGCTGGAGGGATCATACCACAATCCCAGATTTCAAGATATAATACAAAGCTATAGTAATCAAAACAGTATGGTCCCAGCATAAAAACACACACACAGATCAATAGAATAGAATAGAGAGCCCAGAAATAAGCTCACAATTGTATGGTCAATTAATCCATGGCAAAGGAGGCAAGAATATACAATGGGGAAAAGACAGTCTTTTCTCTTTAGTTGGGAAAACTAGACAGCTACATGCAAAAGAGTGAAACTGACCACTTTCTCACACCATACACAAACATAATGTCAAAATGGATTAAAGACCTAAATGTGAGACCTGAAACCATAAAACTCCTAAAAGGAAACACAGACAGTAATCTCTTTAACATTGGCCTTAGCAACATATATATGGGTATGTCTCCTCAGGCAAGGGAAAGAAAAGCAAACATAAATTATTGAAAAGACACCAAAATAAAAAGCTTTTGCACAGGAAAGGAAACCATCAACAAAAGGAAAAGTCAATCTACTAAATGAGGGAAGATATTTGCAAGCAATATCTGATAAGGAGTTAATATCCAAAATATATAAAGAACTTATACCACTCAACAGCAAAAAACAAAACAACAAAAAACCCCAAACAATCCAATTAAAAAATGGGCAGAGAACCTGAATAGACATTTTTCCCACAAAGACACAGAGATGGCCAACAGACACATGAAAAGCTGCTCAACATCACTAATCATCAGGGAAATGCAAATCAAAACTACAATGAGATACCACCGCATGTCAATCAGAATGGCTAGTCAGAAAAGCAAGAAATAACAAGTGTTGGTGAGGATGTAGAGAAAAGGGAACACTTGTGCACTGGTGGTAAGAATGTAAATTGGTGCAACCACAATGGAAAACAGTGTAGAGCTTCCTTAAAAAATTAAAAACAGAAATAACATACAATCCAGTAATTCCACTTCTGGGTATTTACCCAAAGACAACAAAAACATTAATTCAAAAGATATATGCACCCCTATGTTTACTGCAGCATTATTTATAATAGCCAAGATATGGAAGCAGCCTAAGTGTCCACTGATAGATGAATAGATAAAGAAGATGTGGTACACACATATAATGGAATATTACTCGGCCATAAAAAAGAAGATCTTGCTATTTGCGACAACATGGATGGACCCAGAGTGTACATATTATGCTAAGTGAAATAAATCAGACAGAGAAAGACAAATACCATATGATTTCACTTATTGTGGAATCTAAAAAAATGGAAAAAGTTTCCTAAATACAGAAAAAAAAAACAACTGTGGTTACCAGAGGTAAAGACGATTGGGGGATGGGTGAAATATGTCAAGGGAATCAAGAGGTACAAACTTCCAGTTATAAAATAAGTAAGTCACAGAGATAAAAAGTAATATAGCCAATAATGTTGTAATAACACTGTATGGTGACAGTGTTGAGCACACTTATCAAGGTTAATGCTGACTTATGTACAGAATTATTGAATCAATGTGCCATACACCTGAAACTAATATAACACTGTATGTCAACTATACTTCAATAATAAAAATTTTTTAAATAACATAAAACTGAAAAAAAAAAGACCAGGGGATTTATTTTTCAGGAAAACATAGTTTTTCACATCTTCCTGTCATTTTCAACCAGGCAGCAGTAATAACACAGTTGCAATTGCCTGCACATAAGTAAATATGGTCATGGCTTTCATATTGTCATTTTAATTGAGTTACATTAGTACTACAGGTGGTACATTTAATTACCATTTAAAATGTCTTTAAAAATTACATTATAATTCTGCACTGAAATGAAAAGTTGTGTGTTCAGAAAGACACAGAAACCATGCAGCAGGACATATATTTAATAGTCCAGAAGCAAATTTCCGTCCTAAAAGTAATGAATGCTATAATTTCTTTTCTTGGACATCAAAACCAAAGTGATTTATTGGCACTAAAGGAGAAAGGCCCTCCAAGAAGATAAAGATGTGTTATCTTTCACTTCTATTGACTATTACATGCCAAAAAAGACAATGCCAGCAATAAATTTTGCAGAACAGGTGTCAGTAGCTGATGAAGAAATCCTAGAGATTGTACTGGAGCACTCCTTAAAGAAATGCTGTATTGGTAATGCTCTTAATGGCACAGGAGACCATATCTGGTGACAAAACACAGCTAGATGTCAACAACTCTGGGCTTAAAAGGGATGCAGAAAAATTACACTCTAAATGTGAAATTGTTTTAAAAATATGTTAAGCAATTTATTTCACCAATTTTAAAATATGCACAAATATCTGATTTATGGTAAAACATCTGTAACAATCTTTAAAAAGCTATTTCAATAAGCATAAGACAAAAATTCTAAGAGATAAAGTACTGTCCCAGTTTAATGGGAAGCATGTGTTTTTCTGCCCTTTTGAGTCAAACTGGTGTCTTATATTAATAAACTTACATCCTATTTTATTTTAATGTTGGGTGGATCTTGAACCATCTGGAAAATCTTGGGGGTGGGGTGAGAGAGGTAAGTGTTCATCAGAAATACAGAATCTAACTTTGGTGGTAAGAAGAAGAAAGATAAATTAGAAAAGACTAAAAGTGAAAAGAAATATTACTTGTGACTAAAACAAACCATTGTCACTAATATAGTTCAATATAACAGTACAAGCTGGTCCCCAAAGCACTCCTAAGTCTGGAGTTCAGTCTTGGAGGTGTTTATCCTTGACTGAAAAACAGCCTGTTTTAGAGTCCATCCTCTTCAGTGGGGTTTTGAGGAAAGAGAGAAGTAAGTATCTACTTAGGCAGCTGGATTATCTAAATCAGCTCTATTGCCTCTTGGATTGGTACAAGTCGCAGCCATATTTTGATTTTTTTTCCCCCAACACTTTAATGGCATCTACTGCTGTCTGTCCTAGCACTCAGCCCAGAAAAAGTACTGGATTTTACGGGAGAGCTGACTCCATCTGATGCTGATGATGGTATGTGGCTAGGTAAACCATTCATTTTAAAATGACAGAATACGTCCCTTGCAGTGGTTTTAGACCCGTTCCAATACCTAGAACAGCATTTCACTGTGCTTCAAAATTAACTTAGACTGACTTTCATGACTCTACATTTTTCATTTCCTTCTGAGTTGCCACACCCTCTGGGAATCAGTCTAGCTCTAAATGATTCAGGCAATGAGGCTTCCATTTCTTCCCCTGGGAAACTAATGTACAGTCTAATAGACTGTTAGGAAATTGTTTCTGATATTCAGCCTACATTTTCTTTTCCCTAATTGCATCCCATTACTACATTATAAACAATTTTTCTTTCTCCTTTATACCCTACAGATTCTTGTCTAGGACCATTTCAGTTTGGCCAAGCTTTATAAATTGGATTGTTTTTGTTGTTTGTACTAGAAGCCAAACTTTCTTGTTTCTAGTTTACTTGCTTGATATTCTGCAAATTCCCTTGCTGCTGGCTATGATAGTCAGAAGACTGCCATTTACTAAGAATGGTCTGACCAACAAGCATAGGAAATAGTATTGCCCTCTTATTTTGAATGCAAAAATTCAGTTAAGATCATGATGGTTGTATATTACATTATCTACATCTTTTCCATCTACACATAGGTTCCAAAAATTGATGTTATTCAAAGGATCTTCCCATAAATTATATTTTGTTTTCTTTTATACAGTTTTTGTTTTGCATTCATTATTTTGTGTCCAGCACGTCTTTTAGATCACAATTTGCCAGTAAACATCAAATAAGTAGACACTGCCCAATTTTATAGTGTAAACAGCTCGTAAAGAACAAAAATACACCCTACAATAAATATCACTAATCTCAAAAGCTCCTTACTACTAAATGCTTTCCCCTTTTTTTTTTTTTAATTGAAATTTAGGGGGCCGACCGGCTTTGTCTCCCTGTGGGCCCCGGGGTGCTGTGCCCGCCTGGTCCGCGCCTCTCCCAGCAGCTCCAGCTCTCCAAGGCTCGCAGGGGAGCGCGCGCGAGCGAGGAAGACCGACGAGGAAGACCCAGCAGACGCCCGCCCGACAGGCGGCGGCGACTCCTAGACCGCGCGCCCGGCCGGCGGAGCTGAGGAGCTAAGGACCCCGGAACCGGGGGGCGGCGCCGTCGCTGGCGCACTCCCGCGTCACAAATAGGAAGAAACCTTACCTCTTTTGTTTGTTTGTTTTGGTAATAAATATATCAAAAACTTATATAATACTTTTTAATGGGTACACTTTCACATCCATTACCTTAGTTAACCCGGTTCTTAATAATTGATTTCCATGATTTCTTTGAGCCCTAAGAGGGGATATGCTGACATTCTCCCGGTCTCACTGTCTCTCTCTCTCGTTCTCTCTCTCTCTCCCGGCAACAAATAAAATGTTCTTTTCACTATATCTCACCGTCTAAACCTCATTTATAGGAGACTAAACTTGAATTCTGGGAACTATAAATAATGGGATAACGTTTTTCTAGACTTCAGTCATCCTCTAAAATGGAAACAAAACAAAAAACTAACCACCCTAAGGAAAAAGACTCATCCACTGCAGGGGGGAAATGCCCTAAGGGAAGGTTTTTATGTGTTCTTAATGGAACCACAGTTTCTAAGAGAATCTTAAGAGAGAGGACAGTTTTGGGAAAAATCTGTCACCTACTAAATAATGTTGATAAATGTGTGTTGGTTACTGAAGGGTGATAATCTGACTTAACTTTAGAAAAACTGCCGTATAATGAGTATTTTTCTACCTGAGTATATAACTTTACTAGAAATAATGACTGCAGCGTTCATAGCCAAGCCTTCCCGCCACCCTTTCCCCAGTCTCTCTAATTACCTTTCTTGTACAGCAGTGGAAAAGAACACCTGAAGCAAGATTCTGTAGGCCACATTCCCCAGAATGGTCTGGGAGCGTTCAAGCAGCACCGTGCTACCTGATGAAGTATCAGGGTCCTTCACAGAAGAGCTTTCATTTGTCCTACTTTCCTTGGAGGACAGTAAATGGGGGAAGCTTCCTCAAAGGGAGTCAGTCATTCAGTTTTAAAAATGCATTTTCATCCTCTCCCTCTGTTTCTCTAGATGCTGTTACAATACATCTTGATAACGACGGACTTTGCTTCAGTCCTGTTTGGAAAACTATGAAGATTTTGTAAGAAATTTTAAAAGTATTCTATTGCAATATTTGTTGCCTTTTTTTTTTTTTTTTTTTACATTCTGAGTTAAATGAATGCACACTGCAAATTCTAATCTTGGGTAGGAGAACTAATAAATAAAATCTATAATGATGGCATTTAACTTAACACAAATTCAACTGTGTGAGTCAGAGAGAAGAGAGAATGGAAGAGAAAGAAAATAGTGTTGCTAACCTTTCTGCTCATCACATCAGAATATGGAGACCTGGACATACCTTCCTCTGAGCATTGTCTGAGCTAATGCCTCTCATCACAAGAGCTTCTTGCTGTGCCAGTAATAAAGTTTCATACCTCTTGATCTCATCTGGGCAATCAATTATGGCTCCATTTGCAGCAAAATTCTTCAGAAGAGGGATTAATACATGCTATTTTCAATTCCTTTCCTAAAATTCTATTTTCTAGTATTTTATTTTGAATTAATTTCAGGTTTACTTACAGAACAGATATAAGAATAGTACAAAGAGGTCCTGTATAGCCTTTGTCCAAATTCCCTATCACTTTTATCATTTGTACTATCGTTTCTCTTACTCTCAGATACATACTATTTTTTTCAGAACTATTCGAAATGTCCCTTAACAACTAAATATTTCAGTGTGTACTTCCTAAAAATAAGGTTAGTTTGTCACATAACTACAGTCCAATTATCAAAATCAGAAAACCAATATTGATATAATATTATTATATAATCAGTTGACCTTATTCCTCTTTTGCCACTTGTTTAAAAAAAAAAGTGTCCTTTAGAGCAAATAACTAATACTAATACTTGTGGTCATGAATCTAATCAGGGAGATTTTTTTTTTTTTTTTTGGTAATTTCAGTTTCTAGTTGTTCGTTGTTAGTATATAGAAAAGAAAGTGGTTTTTGTATAGTGATCTTTCATTCTGCAATCATCCTAAACTCACTTATTAGTTCTAATAGTTTGTTTTTGTTGTTGTTTGTTTGTTTTGTAGATTCCACCATACTTTTTACATAGATGATCATTTTGTCTTGGAAGTTTTGCATATTCCTTTCCGAACTGGCTGTTTTTTGTTTCTTTTTCTTGCCTTATTGCACTGACTAGAACCTTCAGTACAATCATGAATAAAAGTATTGAGAGTACACATCCTTGTCTTGTTCTAGTTCTTAGCAGAAAAGTATTTAGTTTTTCATCATTAAGTATGATGTTGTTCTAGTTCTTAGCAGAAAAGTATTTAGTTTTCATCATTAAGTATGATCTGTAGCTTTCTATAGACACCCTTTTTCAGGATATGGAAATTCCCCTCTGTAGTGGGTGGAATGGTGGCCTCCTAAATGTTAGGAGGCCTTGCACCTGTGAATGTTATCCCATTTGGAAAAAAAAAAAAATTGGCAGATATAATTAAGTTAGGGATCTTGAGACAAGAACATTATGGATTACCTAAGTGGGCCCTAAATTCAATGATAAGTGTCTTACAAGAGAAAAGGAGAAGACGCAGACACACAGAGAAGGTGAAGTGAAAGACAGAGGTAGTCGGAGTGATGAACCAAGAAAGGCAAGGAATGCCAACAGCTACCAGAAGCTGGAAAAGGCACAGAAGGATTTTCCCCTAGAGCCTTCAAAGGGAGTGCAGCCCTTCCTGGCACCTTGATTTTAGACTTCTGACCTCCAGAACTGTGTAATAATAAATTTTTGTTGCTTAAGCCAACCAGTTTTTGACCATTTGTTACAGCAGTCACAGGAAACTAATACACCTTCTACACCTACCTGCTGAGAATGTTTTTGTTTCTTTTAAAATCAGGAATGGACACTGAATTTATCAAAGGATTTTTCTCCATCTGCCTCCCGCCCTCCCCACCCCCCGTTTGTTAATGTGGTGCATTGCACTGATTGATGATCAAATATTAAACCAACCTTTTATTCCTGGGATAAAGCCCATTTGGTCATGTTGTCTGACCCTTTTCCTGTACTGCTGAATTCAATTTGCTAAAATTTTGTTCAGCATTTTTGCATCTATGTTTCTGAGGGGTATTGGTCTGTAGTTTTCTTGTGTGGTATTTGGTTTGGAATCTGAGTAATGCTGGCTTCATAGAATGAGTTTGAAGTATTCCCTCCTTTTAAATATCTGAAAGATTATGTATACAGTTGATATTATTTCTTCCTTAAACTATTGGTAGAATTCACCAGCGAAGGGGTGGATGGGTGGCTCAGTCATTAAGCGTCTGCTTTCAGCTCAGGTCATGATCCCAGGGTCCTGGGATCGAGCCCCACATCGGGCTCCCTGATCGGTGGGAAGCCTGCTTCTCCCTCTCCCACTCCTGCTGCTTGTGTTCCTGCTCTCTCTATGTCTCTCTCTGTCAAATAAATAAATAAAATCTTTAAAAAAAAAAAGAATTCGCCAGTGAAGACATCTGGGCTTTGCATTTTCTCTGTGGGAAGGCTTTTAACTAAAAATTAAATTTTAAAAATAGATACAGGGCTATTCCCATTAGCTATTTCTTCTTGAGTGAGCTTTGACAGTTTTTGTCTCTCAATAAATATTTCCATTTCATCAGAATTGTTGAATTTATTGCTATAAAGCAGTCCATAATATCCCTTTATTATCTGTTTAATATATGTAGAATTTGTAATACCACTTCCTCTCTCATTCCTGCAATTGGTAATTTGTAACTCTTCCCTTTTTTTTTCAAGATTTTATTTATTTGTCAGAGAGAGAGAGAGAGAGAGAGAGAAAGCATAAGCATGGGGAGCAGCAAGCTCCCTGTTGAGCAAGGAACTTCACATGGGACTCAATCCCAGGACTCTAGGATCATGACCACAGCCAAAGGCAAACGCTTAACCGACTGAGCCACCCAGGCATCCCAATAACTTTTCCCTTATTTGCTTGATCAGTCTGGCAAAAGTTTATCAGTTTTATTGATAATATCAAAAAGCCAGATATTGGTTCCACTGATTTTCTCTATTATTTTTCTGCTTTCTGTTTCATTAATTTCTACTGTGATCTTTATCATTTGTTTTCTTCTACATGTTTCAGATATAAGTTGCCCTTATTTTCTGGTTTCTTTGGGTAGAAGCTGAGATCAAACTTGAGACTTATTTTTTTCAAATACAGGTATTCAGTGCTATAACTTTTCCCCAAGTACTTCTTTAGTAGCATGACACAAATTTTGATATGTCATGTTTTTGTTTTCATTCAGTTCAAAATAATTCCTAAATTTCCATTTTGATTTCTCCTTTGACACATGGATTATTTAGAAGTGTGTCATTTCATTTCCAAATATTAGGGGGATTTTCCAGAGATCTTTCTGTTACTTATTTCTCATTTAATTTTATTTTGCTTAGAGAATTTATTATGTGTGACTTGAACTGTTTTATTTACTGAGATTTACTGAAAATTTATAGGACAAGTAGGCAATCAGTAAGGATATAGTCTTTAAGGCAGATACTTAATGGACTGAGTCACCCAAGTGCCCCTCAATTCTATCAGTTTTTTCTGGTGTCTGCCTTCGGCTCAGGTCATGATTCTGGAGTTCTGGGATCCAGTCCCACGTGGGGCTCCCTGCTCAGCAAGGCATCTGCTTCTCCCTCTGCCCTTCCCTCCTGCTCGGGGTCTCTTTCTCTCTCACCCTCTTTCTCAAATAAAGAAAATCTTCTTTAAAAAATTTTAAAAATTAAAAAATAAAGGAAATCCCAAATATCATGTCATTTCATACCAAAATACCGAGATATACTTTACAGTGAGGATATATTCTAAAATAATGTAATTTTATTGCACACAGAATTCCCTAACAGAAATTCCATAATGTTACCTAAATCTCAATTTATATTCAAATTCCCCTAATTGTTAAAAGAAAGCATATGTAAATGAAAGCCCAGGTTTTTAATTTACATGTATAAATATTACATATATTACATATATGTGTTATTTTTGTGTGTTTTTCTTTGGAGGATTTGTTGTTGTTGTTGTTTGTGTGGATCAGGATCCAAGCTAGATCTTCTCAGTGTATTTAGTTGTACAGCTCATAAGTAAGATGGTCATATAATCTAATCTAAACTCTACCCCAAATACTTCTGGAATAAAAGAGTATTAACAATAATTACACTGGGATAAAAAGAGCAAATTATGACTGTCTCAGCCAACTAGAAAATATCCTCAATCTACTGAGTTTTTTTTTAAGATTTATTTATTTTGAGAGAGTGAGAATGAGAGAGAGAGAGAGAGTACGTGAGAGCGGGGAGGGTTAGAGGGAGAAGCAGGCCCCTCGCCGAGCAGGGAGCCCGATGTGGGACTCGATCCCGGGACTCCAGGATCATGACCTGAGCTGAAGGCAGTTGCTTAACCAACTGAGCCACCCAGGCGCCCTCTACTGAGTTTTTTTAAAGATGTTTTTAATTCAGAGCATCACCACCATCACCCTTTTTATTAATGCCATTAGAGAAATTGGGTCATTTTTCCTATAAAATATCCCCATTCTGGATTTAGTTGATTGCTTCCTATTGATGTCAGTTAACTTGTTCCCCTATCCCCTCTACTTCCAACAGACTGAAAATTAGATCTAAAGAGTTGACTCAAGTTCTCTGTGTGCATATGTGTGTGTGTTCACGTGTGTGTGTGTGTGGTAAGAATACTTCACAGGTGGTAGTGTTCTTCATACTGCATCATGTGAGGAGGAACATGATGTTTAAGCACCTCATTTTTAGTGAAAATAAACTGATCAATTGTGACAGCTTGATCTCTTCATTGAAAAGTTTCCCATCAACTTTAACCTAATAGCTTTATCATCTATTAATAACCCCCACTGCCTGAATCATTTATTTCATTAGAGATTACAAAACTATGATATTTTTAATTCTATTATTCCTTCTGCACAAATTGCCTGTAAAGTTTATGCATTGAGAGCTTACCTATTGAGGCTATTTAGTTATCCTGAAATACAGGTTTTATTGTAAAGGTAGAGTAATTACTTATTTCTTTTTACTACTGATCAGTTTTGAAGATAGTAGGTGTGTGTTCTGGCCACTTACAGTGTCTATGTTTTTTGTTAGTTTGTGTTAGTATAATTATTAATTGGGACTTCTTATGTATTCAGTATATTTTAAATATCTTCCAGACATTATTCATTTTGATATATATCACTATCCATCCTTTTTATTTTTAATAGTTATTAATCACTTACCTTTATCTCTTATTAAATAAAATTGAATATGATTTTATTGGCAATCTAAAATTCTATTTTTAATGAGTTAATCAATTTAAAATTATTGATATGACCAATATATATGCATATACATAGACTATGATTTATACTTATAATTTTCTTCTAAAATATTTTTATATTATTTTGTTTTATTTGTTCTTATGTTGTTCATTAAATCTGAATTTTTCTATTTTATATCCTATATCCTATACTACTCCTTTTGTGTGCGTGAAACTATATGTTCTGTATTTCTTCTATTTTAATGTCTCTTTCTAAAATGTTTTTCTTTTATATTTTTCTAGAGCATTACTAATTTCTTTCTGTCTTTTCAGATTCTATCATTGTCTAGCTACCTCACTTTGAAGCTGTCATATTAGAGATTTATGCTTTTCTTGCAAACCTTTGATCATTTTCTTAATTTTCTGGACTATTTAAAAATACGACAGTAGTTTTTATCTTCTTTGTGGCTCGATTTTTCTGGCATGTCTTCATCTGTTGGAACATTGTTTTGTTTATTTACAATTTATTTATAAATTGCAATTTATTTATATGGAGTTGGATTGTAAATAATTTTTTTCTATATTTGAGTGAAGTTGCTTTGGGGTTTTTGTTTTTGTTTTTTTGTTTTTAACTAATTAGTTAAATTAGGAAGGTGTTCCTACATAGGGAGTAGAGAAAAGTCATAGTTTCACAAATTCATGGCTCAAGAGCTCCTTTTTCTGCTGTTACTATGAATATATTCAGAAATACAGCTCCTTTTTGTTTTCAATTCTGTGTCTGGAGGCTAAGCTTGATTCAGAAAGTTGTCTAATCATCTTGAACAGTGACAGATGGTAGCTACACCTGGAGCATAAAGTAGCCTATAGAGTCACTGAAACACTCTGTTGTTCACCCAAAACTAATGTCACATTGTGTGTCAACTATACTCAAATAAAAAAATAAATATAACCTCCCCTGAATCTAGGAAAGAAAGAAAAAGAAAGAAAGAAAGAAAGAAAGAAAGAAAGAAAGAGAAATGAAAGAAAGAAAGAAAGAGAAAGAAAGAAAGAAAAAGAAAGAAAGAAAGAAAGAAAGAAAGAAAGAAAGAAAGAAAGAAAGAGAAAGAAAGAAAGAAAGAAAGAAAGAAAGAAAGAAAGAAAGAAAGAAAGAAAGAAAGAAAGAAAGAAAGAAAGAAAGGAAAAGGAGGAGGGAAGGAGGGAAGGAGGGAGGGAGGGAGGGAGGAAGGAAGGAAGGTAGTAGATAGATGTCCTGACTCTACCTCTGAGAGGTCCAGAATTTTAGACTTCCACATCAGTGTTCTCGTGTTCAAAAATTATATTTTGCAGTTATGGTATATCCTGACGTCTTTTTCTCCTGGTCTCATCTCCAAGGTTCCAATTTGTTCAATTTAGGTTCTGTTCTCAATAAAACAGTTTCTTCAGTCTCTTCTCTATCATTCTAAGAACGTGCATTTGTTGAATACTTTTGAGATTCTTCAGGGCTTAGGCTGTTTCACTAAAGTATGAGAGTCTAAGAAATCACTCCGTGATTTCTTACAGCTTTTCCTCCTTGTCTGTAATTTAGTCTGTGAAATTTTCTCTGTTTCACTGATTCTTCATTTGCCTAGCTTCCTGTGTTGAATTTTAGCTAAATCCCTCTGTATTCTGAGGATTGTGGAAATTCTGATCATCTAGCTTTGCTGAAAACAAAATCCATTTTTATAAAAGGATTATTTTTTAAATGTCATGACTGTCATATTCTTTCTGTTGGAAAAGAATGCTTTTTAATTTAAATAATGTGATTGGTCCATAAAAGAAAAAGTATAATGTCTAAGAATCTGATGATGAAGTCAGGAAAACTTACCTTCTGAAATGAAATTAATAAAAATAAATTTATAATAGTTAAGATTATTTGTTTAATTCAATCAAAGTATCATTTATTTGTTAATGCATTTATGTATCTATATATATGATAAGAGTTTATGATGAATAAAATTTCCATAGCCAGGGTGCCCTGCATGGCTCAGTCAGTTAAGCATCCGACTCTCGATTTTGGCACAGGTAATGATCTCAGGGTGATGATCTCAGGGTGATGATCTCAGGGTCGTGAGAACGAGCCCTGTGTTGGGCTCCATGCTCAGCGGGAAGTCTGTTTGAGATTCTCTTCCTCTCTCTCTGCCCCTCCCCCAGCTCCTGCACACGTATGTGCACTCTCTCTCTCTCTCTCTAAAATAAATAAATATATGTCTTTCAAAATTTTCATAAGCCATAGTCCCACCTTTGAAGCTGCTTATATTTTTGAGTGGATGGTAATAATAACATACATAAATATCTACTAGATAAGGCATGATAGGCTACTAAAGATAATTCTTAATTAATATTTTATGTAGGAGAGAACTATTCTGGCCGAAGGAAGAAAGACGGCTTCATGGAATAAGTATCATTTCAATATAACCTAGAAAGTGAGTGGAATGTCCAAATTTATGTTTTTGAAGATCTGAGAGATAAAAGTAGGAATCCTGAGACTGAGCAAAGGCAAAAAAGTGAGGAAATGTAAGATGACTGGAATTCTTGAGTAGTAGCTATATGTAGACATAAACTTGCTCAGAGAGAAAACTCCTGAAAGTGTAACCCTAGGTAGCTCAGACCCAAATACATTTCAAAAATTGATTCCCTTTTCATTTATATTATAGGAGAATGGGGGTTTATCCAAGCCCCATTTGATTGAACAACCCTCAGCAGGGGTGTAAATGTATTTATTAGGTACCGAGAAAACTGTTAAAAAAATTAACGGAGATTTGTTTTTCACTTTAGAGATGAAAAGAAGAAATCACTGTGAACTTTAGATCTGTCATCAATTAACCCTTTTTTGGTATCTCTTTTGGGGGAGTAAACAGATCAATTAAGCAGAGGTACCCTCAGGTACCCTCAATTTTAAACACCATTTACTTACTAAATATTTATTGAACACTTAACTATTTTTAAGCCATTTGTTGTGTGGCTTATATTTTTCCTCAAAAAGAGAAATCTGCAAACATTCCCCTTTCTAACTCATTTAAACAGTGGTTCTTAACCTTAGCTACACATTAGAACAAGAGGGATCTTTAAAACTAATGTGGATACATACCTAGGACCCCTTCTCTACAAACTAAATCAGAACCTTTAGGGGTGGTGGGTCCAGTTTGGAATATTTTTTAAACTTGCCCAAATGATTAATGGGAAGCCAGGGTTGTTGAGAGCTACTATCTTGACTAGACAGCAGGAAGAGGGAGTGTTTTACTCTATGTAGATAACGAATTTTGGGTTACTTTTATCAGTATTGGTATTTGTGCTACTTTTCTTTAAATATACCTCTTCTTCAAACAAAAATGGTCCACATTTCTGAATAGTTTGGTTTAAAAGTATAGTCCACAGTTATGGAGCAGGATCAAGAGCATTGCCTCCACTCTTGGCCTCATTAGTCAAAAAATTTGACTGATTAACAAAACTGAATAAAAAACCCAGATTTAGAACACAGGGCTAATGAGGCCATGGGCACAATCTTTACAAAGGACTAATGACTTCATTCTACCCCTGTCCACAGAATGTTCTCCAACACTCAGAATGTTCCCTCTTGGTCATTAAGAAGTCTGGGTAATGAACAGGAATAAACAACTGTAAATCTATCACTTCTACTGAAAGCATGCTCAGTTATTAGTCAAGAATATGATGTTCATCTATGAAGAACAATGCGAACTGAAAGGATGCTAATCAGAGGTGTAATCAGGTCCAAAGAGATTCACTCTGAGAAAGAATCAAGTACAGTCTGTAAGTCAGCCTAGGTACTGAGGAAGTACAATTCCTCTGTACCTTCCTATTCAAAGCGTCACATTCTAATCAGCAACACAGACTTTACCTGAAAGTTGGTTAGAAATGCAAAATCTCAGATCCCATTCCAGACTTATTGAGCCAGAATCTGATGGTAGTAGGATCCCCTGGTGATTTGGTGTACATTTAAGTTTGAGAAGCACTAGAGCAGACCCATAAATTTGTAGCATCAACTCTCACATCAATAATATAATCTCTGAAATCATTATGTTGCTTTAATAAAAGAAAATAAATATCTACCTGAAACAACACAATCACCATTTCTCACTCAATAAGAGTATGATAACATCCCATGAAAAATAATACAATTAAAAATGGAATACTATTTTTTTATTCATTACCCACTTTCTGTTAGTTCTGTTTTCTCTTGCACTATGGATCTGTGTTCCAAATGTTATTTATGCATCTCTCTTCCTTTGGCTCTATGTTTAAGTAGAGGAATTTTTTGTAATCTCAATTCTATTTTCTCCTAATACAAGACTTAAGAAAACAATTGTCAAATGGCTTAGTTTAATCTATTACTTAATTCCTCTATGTATCTAGATAGACTACAGAGCCATTCTTATATATTATATAACTATATTGCTATATAGTACTTAATATGCAGAGCTATCTAGTGAGCTTCCTCATGATTATTCCTTTATTGGAGGCCCCAATTACTTCCTTTTTCATTCATTCATAAACTTTAAAAAAGCAACACTATCTCAAATATTTTATTTCCTAATTTAAAAGGGTTATATACTGCACTTTCAGAAACTATATTCTAGCATATTTGTGTAAAAAAAATAAAATAACATCTTACAAAGTGATATCAACAGCCTGTTTCCTTGGTACAGCGAAGACAAGACTTTTGAAAACTGATTGACTCTCATTTATCATCAGATTCGGTGATAATGAAAAGAGGGCAAAGCTCTGTTTTTGCATTCTTCTATGTGTTAGTTTAAGCTCTATCATTAGCAAACTCAAAATATCAGTGATGCCTTCTCTCACATGGCTTGTTAGTAGGCATGTGTCTAGGACTCACCCCCCACCACACAACAGTATCTGTCAATACTATCATATAGCTTAGACCTCTATATAGAACTCCCCCATCCCATTTCATTGTTTTAACATTTGTATATATTTATATTATTTAATACGTTCTCATTTCCCCACCTCCTCTTCCCTGCCCCTCTCCTCTCTCAATCCGTTTTTGTTTGCTTTGTTTTGGGATAACTGTTTATGCACCAGCTATATGTAAAGGTGAGAAAAGGGTATTTCAGGAAGGGGGTTACCAATGTTCTCCTTATTCTAAAGTCTTTTGGCTAATTCTCGTTTCTCATTTTACTCACCCTCTCAGCAGTGTTTAATACATCTTGTAACTTCCCTCTTCCTGAAACATGTTTCCTTTCATGATGCCCTTGTCTTGGGACTCTTCCTTCCTTCCTCACTTGCTTCTTCTGGCACCATAATTAATTTCTCCTCAGCTCCCCTACCTTGACATTTTGGAGTGCCCTAAGGACTTAGTCCTCTCATCTACTCCCTTCTCTATCAGCATTTGTTCTATAGGTGAGCTCATCTAGTTCCATGCTTTAAATGCCATTTACATGCAAAAGACTCCTGATATTATATTTTCAGCCCTCACTACTCCCATCTCGAAGCCCATATATTCAATTGCCAACTCGAGTGCTCAACTTTTATGTCTGATAGCTCTCGAAATTAATACATCCAAAACCAAACTTATCCCCCCCCACACACACACATACCTGCCCTCTCCTGAGTGTTCCTTAGTTCAGTAAGTATAAACTCCATGCTTACAAAAATCTTAGAGATACTCTTGATTCTTCTCAGATCACAACCCACATCCAATCCATTGATGAATCCTATCAGGTCTACTTTTGAAATTAATTGAGAAACCTCATCACTTTCCCCACCTAACAGCTACCACTCTGGCTCAACCTATCACTATATCCCACCAGGTCTATTGCTGGAACTTTCTAAATGTTCTCCCTGCTTCTAACTTGGCTTCTTAAGTACTAATCTCAACACATCAGATATTTTCTTTCACAGCACAAGTCAGAGCTTATCATTCCTCTTTCTTGTCTCACGCAGAGAAATCCCAAAGTCCTTATGATAGTCTAAAAGTCCTTCTCCTACCTTTGGAACTTCTTATCATATCACTATGATCTCAACCAGGCCCATGGGTTCCTTGCTGTTCCTCAGATATGCCAGGTATGCTCCAGCCTCAGTACCTGCACACTTGCTGTTCTCTCTGCTTGGATACTCTTACCCTCACTTCATTCAGGTCTCAGTTCAAATATTATCTTTGCAGAAACAACTACTTTGACCAGCTCATTTCTTATCACCAATCCCTCTGCATCCTTTTACTTTGGTTTGTTTTTCTTCTTAGCCCTTATGATTACTGGTATTTTATGTCTGTATTAGCTTATTGTCCATTTCTCCAACAGAATGCAAGAATAGAGGCTTCATAGGTCTTGTTCGCTACTGTATCCCTGCTTCCTAGAATCTTAGAATGGTAGGTACTGAATAAATGTAGTATGAAGGAAAACCTGAATAGGTAAATGTAGAAAGTGTATGCAAAGGCCCTCTCTGAGGGACAATAATAGTCTGTGAGGTATGTGAATAGTGTACAAAGCTGCTTATGACTGGTGGACTTCTGTAAATATGAGTTGTGGTCATTGGGCTTCTCTGAAATACAATTCAAAAAAATAATTATATTTTTTAAATTTATAAACAATGACATCTCAATGCAGGTTAAAACAATTCTAGAAACCACTGATTACACAAACACCTGTTAAGTCTCTTCTTTGTGTCAAGCACCAATGTTAAGCACTCCCACTGCAGTCAGGGAAACTGGTATCATCAGACAACAAATTTTGGGGGGACCATAAGTGCAGGGCTGCCCAGGATAATGTAAAGAGCCTCTGTGTGGCTTTACTGCATAACCCTCCTCCCAGCCTGGCGACGTCCTACCTTGATTCATCCCCACAAGTGAGGAGAGTTGAGTGACATGAGCGTCCTAAAGAGGTCACAGCGGAGGCAAGGCTGGAGTCCGAGAGAAGTGCCGCTTCCAGCCTAAGAATGAAGTCTCTGAAACATTTTTAGAGCAAAAGACAGTCTCTGAGGTTTGACAGCACTTGCTATCAGTATCATTTGTTTAACAGCACAACAGACCCTCTGCCATTGTTGTCTTTTATACATCTGTGTTCTGGGCGGTTATACTGCATACTCTTGGAGGAGGGGTGCCAAGCATGGTAACTATATAATCTAGCACTCAATATGTTGTTGCTTGATTAAATTAGGTAGGAACTGGGCAAAATAACACAATAAACTAGTAGAGCCATAAACACATCCTGGATTAATTTAAATCATCATCAAACATAAAACTTCCTCCTATTATTTAGAATCTCATAATCTCCTCTTCCCCATGGGAGTGAAAAATCTTTATATATTTGAAGAGCCATAGAAGACCAAGCTAGAGTTCTTAATTTTTTTTAAGATTTTATTTATTTATTTATTTGACAGAGAGAGAGACACAGCGAGAGAGGGAACACAAGCAGGGGGAGAGGCAGAGGGAGGAGCAGGCTTCCCACGGAGCGGGGAGCCCGACGTGGGGCTCGATCCCAGGACCCCGGGATCACGACCTGAGGCGAAGGCAGATGCTTAACGACTGAGCCACCCAGGCGCCCTGTAATTTTTTTTTCAACCTAAGTATTAAAATAAGCCAAGAACATGCATCTGTCAAGATGACAGGTTGGATATGGACTTCAAATAATAGTGTGTTCTCATTTTTTTTTTCCTTAACATCCTCCTCCCACCTCAGAGTGAACTAAAGTCTGGGATGCAAAGTAGCTCATTCATATTTTAATTCAGCTAAAGAGAATATGAACTTAATCCAAAACTTCCCATATAGTTGTGTTATGAATTTATAACAGCAGCTCCATAATTTATAGGCTGACAGGACATATTTCCAAAACAACCTGGTATGACTAATGAAATAGTGTGTCACATTTCACCAACTGAATAGGTAATATAGTTACTGGGCTTGATTTCTAAATCACTAAACTCATCATGAGGATAGGAGAGCTACATCTCTCTGTGATGAAAATAAAGAAGAAGGAACACATGTAACATGAACTCCAATGGCCTTAGGGTTGAATTCCATGCACCAGATATGCATTTAAGTTTGGAAAGGGATGTAAGAACCCATTTCTAAATTTTCATATTTGGAAAATATTATGAGGGTCAGATTCCTCAATTCAAATAAAAATAATGATGATAATAGTAATGTCTGTTATTGATTGAGCATTTACTAGGTGCCAGGCACTATTAGGAGCATTAACAAAAATATACTCAAAAACCTAACAGCAAGATATGATTAGCTCCTAGCTCCATTTTAGACATGAAGAAACTTCTTGCTTTTCATCCAACTGACCTCCTAGTTTAACAGTTCCTCTTCCATTCACACATACTCTTATGTGTTTATCTTTAGCCCTGCTCTTATAATTAGAACATGACTTTATTTCTAACCTTACAAAATTTTCTGGTTCTTACTTTACCTCTTCTTTCCTGGCAGCTTTATTACCTCCCAAGCTCTATTAGGATAGTAAATATATAATGTATGAGGATCTACCATTAACTTAATCTCACAACAGAGAATTCTCAAGCTAACTTCAATTGGAAGGATGATAAATTTTTCATCTAAAATGAGGAGACACATAAATTAAAAAGCCTTTCCCAAAAATGCATGCCTCCCATGTTTATCGCAGTATTATTCAATAGCCAAAATATAGAAGCAGACTAAGTGTCCACCAATAAATGAATGGATAAGGGAGATATATCTACAATAGATTATTATGTAGCCATAAAAAGATGAGAACGTGCTATTTGCAACAACATGGATGTACCTAGGGGGTATTATGCTAAGTGAAATAAGTCAGAAAGAGAAAGATAAATACCATATGATCTCACTCACATAAGGAATCTAAAAAACAAAACAAACAAACAAAAAGCAAAATCAGACCTATAAATACAGAGACCAAACAGAATGTTGCCAGAAGGGAGAGGGGTAGGGGGATGGGCAAGATGGGTGAAGGGAAGTGGGAGATCCAAGCTTCCAGTTATAAAATGAATAAGTCACAGAAATAAAAGCCTGAGCAAGGGAACATAGTCAATGATATCGTAATAGCATGAATAGTAACCGATGACAGCTACACTTGCAGGGAGCATAGCATAACATATAGAGAAGTTGAATCACTATACTGTACACCTGTAACTAATGTAACATTGTATGTAAACTATACTAAAATAAAAAAAAAAATTTCTTTAAAGCCATTTCTGGTTAAGGCATATTTCACAACACATAAAATTCAGCGTATGTTCTCTGCTCCATAAGCCAACCCTCATTCTCAGGCCAGAATCCATATAAACAAATAATAGGTCTATCAGGCAAACCCTGTGGAGAGCCCTGAAGAGATGAATATATCTTAGGATTATTTTGTGATCCCATTTAGATCATATGTAGGGCAGGTCACTTAATAAATAGGGGTAAAATCTGCCATTAGATAAATCAAATAATTCAACCCATTTTTAGAGGCCGTATAATGCCTATACCAAGAGTAACATTTGTAGTCTCCTTAACTTTGTGTTGGTCAGCATCTGAGGATGCTAGTAAAGAGAACTTGCAAACCAGATTTCTTTAGAGTTCCATGTTGTAACTGGGCAGAAAAGAATAGCTATTTAATCAATGAGAGAATAGTGTTTATTTATGTCCTTTAGAGTTCTATGTCCTTTAGATTTCTGTGCTATAACTGGGCAGAAGGGACTAGCTATTTAATCAATGACAGAATAAGTGTTTCTTACAAAGTATCTCCTCTTGTTTACACATAGAAAATAATTGTTCGAGAAGCAATCTTTAAAAAGTTCCTTTTCCGGGAGTGTTAACCTTGGATTAGAAAGTAAATATGTACCGTTAGGGGTGCCTGAGTGGTTCAGTCGGATAAGTATCTGCCTTCAACTCAGGTCATGATCTCAGGTCCTGGGATAGAGCCCCAACCAGCTTTATGCTCACCAGGGAGTCTTCTTCTCCCTCTGCCCCTCCCCTGCTCGTGTTCTTTCTCTCTTTCTCCCTCAAATAAATAAATAAAATCTTTTTTTAAAAAAAAGCAAATATGTATTGTTATATAAAGGAATAACAAATCCTAAAATCATTTTTTATTAATAATGATTCTCAATCAGTTATTTTGCCCCAAACCTCCAAATGCAAGGTCATTACAGCCAAGTCAACAGAAATAAGAGTTAATTAAGCAAACTACATATCTAGAGAAGAAAAGTTAAAGATACATAAATCTAAAAACGTCACAGCAAAAAAAAAAAAGATTCAAATGGGGGTGCTAAGCTAAAAAATAGATTTAGCTGTTTTCCCGAACCAATTAACAGTTTTATAAGCCAGTGGATAGTTAAAAGACTCAATAGAAATAGGTTTTTCATAATAAATGCAGCCTTAAATGATAAAGGAGAAAATGAAAAGAAAAATTGAAATGTTTGTCTTTCAGATTTTGTGGCCATGATTCAAAAATATATTCTTGTAATGAGATTAAAATAAAAAGTTCTAGATTTATAGGATTGCAAAGGGTTCTTCTAAAAGAAATAAGAGTATTTCTAAAAGAAATGAAATCACATGTGTCTGGCACTATGCTTGACTCTTTCCATTAATCATCGACTCTTTCCATTAATCATCTCCTAACAATGGGCACACAGACTGAGAAAACATTTTTACGTTCATTGCAGAGACGAGAAAACAGAGACTTGCTAAGGGTTAAGTAATTTGCCTTCAGTCAGATTTGGTCAAATTTCGAGTTCATGTAATCTGACTTCTAAGATTTGACTCAAACATATAATTATTCTAACTCAAAACAGACTAAGAAATTGTTTGATGGCAATAGCCAAATATTTTTTAAAGGATACTTAGAATTTCTTCACCTGCAGTGCTCATGCTAAATACTTCTGGGACTACAACATATTTGGACACTCCTTTAAATATATAGTATTTTTGTGAAAAATATACATAAGATTCAATATTAAATTGAACACTTACTCCATACCTGGTGCTCTTTTTCTTCTTTTTTTGTTTTTTGTTTTTTAACCTGGTACTCTTCTAAAGGCTTTACATGGATGAGTCATTTACGCCTCACACAACTCTACAACATGGCACTCTCTTTTTACAGATGAGAAAGAGATCGAGGCTTCAGTTCTATGGACATATTTCAACTAATCAGGAGTTATGTTTGGCCAGTGACCACCATAATGGATAGCACAGCTCTAGATGGTCTCTTAAAGTTCAGCTTTTCTCTTCTCTAATCCAAGATATACACGGTTATCAAGATAATCATCCAAACCCCCACTTTTATAGAATCATTCTGATACTTAGTAATCTCCAGTAGCTTTCTAATGAAATGACTGTATGAAATTCAGAATACAAGCATGCAACATAGTCTAACAAAGAATGTTCTTGTATTTCCTGAACTCAAATGCCATTGTTCTCTGCTTCCATAAAGCCCTGGATCCTCTAGTCAAACTAATCTGCACATTCCATCTCTATCCTTCACATGTGCTTTTCCTCCCCCTATTGGCTCCATCTCCTTCTCTTCAATACTGCTGGCAGTCCACATTGAAGATTATAGTAACAAGAAGTATCATTGATGAATCTTATGGCATGATGATCATTCCTTTATGGCACAATCATCACTCCAGCATCCCTTTAGTACAGCAGGAATTATGCACTTAATTTATAACATGTTGCAGTTTATGCAATGATTTAGACATTTTTTCCAATGTGAAAATAATATGTGTTTATAGTAGACCAGATTTCAGACATTTTTACCATGACCCACAGCCCACATTAATAAATGCATTTAATCCTGTGAACCAATATACAACTTTGTGGGTATGTGTGTGTGTTAAAAAGCAATATCTACATGAGTATCAACATGAACATGTTGTCACAGTTTGAAAAAAAACACTGCCCCAGACTACATCAGCACCAAATCACAGGCATTACTAGATTGCAGATAAAAATCAAGGAATAAGAAACAGGTTAATTAGGGCACAGCTAGGAAGTATGAGTGTTAACCTAGACAATGATCCTGAAAACAGAAAGCCTGAAGTTCACATGTAGCAGAACTGAAGTAGAAAGCTTAAAACAGGAGAAAAAAAGACAACTGCACTCACAGAGATAACAAGGGCCAATATATGTGATAGAGGTAGGAGCCAAGTAAATACTTAAACAAAAATTGGTTAAGCAAAGTGCTCAACTAATAAATCCTTTAGGTAATAGGAAACTGAAATGTCAGATTCCATAACTTAAAGGAAAACTAGGTATTTAGGTGGGCAAAGCAAAGAGTATCAGAAAATTTAGGTGTAGGGCACTAAAAATACAGGAAAATTTGCTTCTGATCCATAAGGGCAGGTTTCATGGTCATGAGCTGTGCGGTTAGCCAGAGCTCTGTACTCAGAGCTATGCTTGATTAAATGCTTTGCTAACAGTGTCTTGAAAAAGCTCGATAATTTTTTTTTTTTTTTTTGAGAGAGAGCATGTGTGTGAATAGCAGGGGAGGAGCAGAGAGGGAGAGAGAATCTCAAGCAGGCTCCACGCTCAGCACAGAGCCCAACACAGGGCTCAATCTCACGACCCTGAGATCACGACCTGAGCCGAAATCAAAAGTTGGATACTTAACTGACTGAGCCACCTAGGTGCCCCCTCAATAATTTTATCTTTGAACTTGTCTTTAGTAAGTGAAGTCCATCTGGACAATGGAGCATGTATGTGAATACAGAATATATAAATGTGCACTAGGCCTATCCACCAAGCACACACAATACTTGTGGACCCACCAGGCATGAGAGTTCAGCGAAACTCAAAGCAAGTACAAATTAAGCGTGTTATATATACAACTGAATAAGCAGGGGCACGGACAGCTCTAAGAGACCAGGTATTCCATTTTAACCAGAACTTGCTTCAAATGCAGAAAGCAAGCAATGGAGTTCTGAGAACACAAATGACTAAGAAACATAATCATATCCTTTCTCATGCATGTTACTTCCTTGTATTATCCAACTAATTATGCTAAAAATGGCATAGAAGAATAGATAAAGATAGAGCAGCCCATAGTCCCCTTTCTTTTCAGTCCTTACTTAATCACTAATAAGCTGAAGATAGAATGTGACTAGAATGCATGTGTTCGAAAAATAAAATAAAAACAGTTTAGTTAGTTTTGTGTAGCATTTCCACTGTCTGGTAAGTGGCATTAAAACTGGTAGGAATATAAAAATGAATGATAAGATTTGTAAATTTTCTCTAAGAATAAACATTAGCAAATTAAAAAAAAAAAATCACCATGACAAGCCAAAAGAGACAGCAGAAAAAAAAATAAAAACTTTGCATTTTAGTATCTTTAATGGCCCCTTTCCTGTTTTTCAAATAAGGAGCCTCACCATTTTTATATTTTGTACTAGGTCTACAAGCTATGTAGCTAGGAATGCCCATGGAATTTTTAAAACCCTAAAATATGGCAACGACTGCAGTTAAGAAAAAATAAGTGCCCTTGGCTGAAAAGTACTGCTTGCTGGCCCAATCATCTCTTCAGCCCACCCCTTCCTCCACACATCTATACCCAGATAAAGGTTTCAGTTTTGAGTATAAAGTGGGTGGTAACAGTGACTAAAAAGACAATCATCTATTCAATACACCAATTAATAAAGCAAAAAAATTTACAAAGTTGAAACTAAATCAGATTCTGGAACTGTTAACTCTCTGGAGCAGTTAACAGCATAATCTGGGAATGCAAACTATAGAGGAAGTTCAAAATTCATGGCAAGAGATAAGGAGGTATGAATACTAAGCAGTAGAATGACCACAGATAAAATAGGTGTTGCAGAAGGTTCTTATGATTTCAAAGGAAGGAATTTTCTTCCTGCAAATTTTCTTGGAATGGGCAAACAAATGACATTTTGTTTTACTGGAAATTCTCAAAGAGAGCATTAAATACATACAGAAAGGACTGTATATATTTATTTCCACTTCCGGGAAAACAGAGTAGACATACTTTTCCATATCCCTCCCAGAAAAACTCTGAACATTATATATAAAACAAACATAAGAAGACTCCAAAAGGTAGTGAGAAGAACAGACAGGCTAGGGACCTGTACCTCAAGACCTGTGGTACAGCATGGTGGTGAGTTCCCTGGGTTTTCCTCTTGCCTCACATATCCCAGACTTGAAAATGAAGAAGCTGGCAACCCAGAAACACCAATGAATGAAGAAAAAGACAAACAAACAAAGCCTGCTCTTTCTGGTCCAAGAACTAGGAAAGGGCTAGGACCTAACAAGACTGTAAACTTAGACACTATCTGCTCTAATCTATCCCCAAAATCACTGGGGAAAAAAAAAAATATAGCCCCACCTCCACCCATGTCAACATAGTCTGACTTTAACCTTTACCAGGCAGGAATGAGGCACCCCAGGCTTCCATCCAGGTTGGTGTCATGGGAGACCAAGAGGAGAGTTGGGACTTTCATTTCCATCAGGTATAACAAGGCCTGG
This sequence comes from Eumetopias jubatus, assembly GCF_037043125.1. Classification (NCBI taxonomy): domain Eukaryota; kingdom Metazoa; phylum Chordata; class Mammalia; order Carnivora; family Otariidae; genus Eumetopias; species Eumetopias jubatus. The sequence continues at coordinate 93,456,066 of NW_028274812.1, forward strand.
AGACCATGTGGGGAGCCTTCACCCTTATCTAACAGTTACAAGATGCCACACCCTATTTTCACTTGGGTGATATCAAAGAAGGCCTAATGAATAAGGACTTCCACTATCACCCAATACTAGCAGTGCCATCCTTCATCCTTTCCCAACAAGAGACTATCGGAGGTCTGGGATTCCCACCTCCACTCAGCAATAATGAGGAACGCTCCTCCCAATAGAAGACAAGTGGGGAACATGGATTTTTATCGCACCTAGCAACAACAAAAACAGCATAACCTCTTCCCCTTTTAGAACAAGGTTACAGGAAGCCAGCTAAAACAGAAGGTTTAAGTAAGAACTATCATCTCACAACAGCAGTAACAAAAGAAACATCCAGTCAAAATCAAAATGTGTCATGCAAAAAATCAGAAAGATTTCAAGATGAAATGAAAAATACAATAATGGATGTCAATAAAAGATAATTGAGATGTTAGAATTATTTGGCAATGAAATGCATCCATTACAAAATCTGCAATTATGAACATAATTGAAATAATGAAAAAATGAAAAGTCTCAGCAAATAGAAGACATAACAAAGAACCAAATAGAAATTTTAGAACTGAAAAATATATAACCAAAAGAAAAAACTTAATGGATGGGCTCAGAAGCAGAATGGGGGCAGGTGGGGCAGAGGGAAGAATCCATAAACTTGAAGACAGAGAAATCAGCCAATCTGGAGAATGAAGAGAAAACACACTGGAGGAAAAAGAAGAAAGAAAAAAAAAGAGAGTATAGCATCAGGGACCTGTGTTATCAAAGTCCCAGAAAGAGAGGGAAAAGATGACAGTGCAGAGAGATTATTGAAGCATAATAGCTGGAAATCTTTCAAATTTGGCAAAAGACATAAACCTAGGGAAGCTGAGCAAACTCCAAACACTAAAAACTCAAAAAAAAATGATGCCAAGACAAATCATAGTCAAACTTCTGAAAGCTAAAGACAAACATCTGAAAACAATGAGAGAAACACCTTACACCTTACACCTATAATGGAAAACAATCTGAATGACAGGGAATTTCTCATCAGAAACCATGGAGGTCAGGAAATGTGGAGTAATGTTTCTTAAGGCTGAAAAGGAAAAGAATTGTGAACCTTAAATCCTATATTCAGTCACCATACCTTTCAGGAATGAAGGGAAAACCAAGACATGCTCAGATGAAGGAAAACTGAAAGGATCTGGCATCAGCATACTTTCTTTAAAAAAGTGGCTAAAGAAAGCTCCTTAAACAGAAAGGAAAACAATAAAATAAGGAGTGTTAGAGTATCCGGAAGGAAGAAAGAACAGAGTAAGCAAAAATATAGATAGCTTAAATAGACTTTCCTTCTCTTCTTGAGAATTATCTTATGATTCCAAATGTATGTAGAGGAAATGTTTAAGGCAATTATATTATAAACAGAGAAGGGTAATAGGATGCAAGTAGAGATTTCTACATTTACCTTGAGTTAGTAAAATGACACCAGGTCATCAAGATAAAGGTCATCAAAAATAAGGAAAGTGGGAAAAATTGTCACATCCAAGAGGAACCTAAGGCAGCTAGATATAATATGGTGTCTTAGATGGTATTCCAGAAAAGAAAAAGGTCAGGAGGTAAGAACTAATGAAATCTGAATAAACTATTGACTTAAGTTAATAATAATGCACCAACACTGGTTCACTAGTTGTAACAAATGTAGCACATGAATGTAAAATGTTAATAATAGGGAAAAATGTGTGTGAGGGAGTATATGAGAACACTCTGCTTTACTTGCTCAATTTTTATATAAATCTAAAACTGTTTTTAAAAAAAGTTAGTAAAAAAATAGTAACAATACTAAATGCTGGAGAGGTTGTAAAGAAACTGGATCACTCATACACTGGTGATGTAAATGTAATATGGTATAGCCACTCTAAAAAACAGTTTGGTAGTGTCTCAAAAAATGAAACAAGTAACTATCATACAACCCAGCAACTGAACTCTTAGGCATATGTTCCAGAGAAATGAAAATCTGTGTTCACACAAAAACCTGTACACAAAGATTTATATCAGTTTTATTCATAATAGCTCAAAACTGGCAACAACCCAATGTCCTTCAGTGGGTGGACTGTTAAACACTGTGACATATCCATAGCACAAAATACTACTCAGCAATAAAAAGGAATGCACTATTGATATAGGCAACAACCAGGATGAAACCAGAAAGTCATGTTGAGGGATAAAATGCAACCGCAAAAGGTTAAATATTGTAATTTGATTTATGTGACATTCTTGAAATGAAAATTATAGAAATAAAGAACAGATCAGGGTTGCCAAGGGTTAAGGTGGAGATGAGATGGAAGGGAATGTGAGTGGTTATTAATGTGTAACAGGTGGTGATGAAAATGTCCTATATCTTGGGTCTATTACTGTCAAAATCCTGGTCGTGATGTTCTACCACAGTGTTGGAAGATGTTACATCAAGACCCCATCGAAAAGGAGAATTACAGACCAATATCCCTGATGAACATGGATGCAAAAATTCTCACCAAAATACTAGCCAATAGGGTCCAACAGTACATTAAAAGGATTATTCACTATGACCAAGTGGGATTTATTCCTGGGCTGCAAGGTTGGTTCAACATCCGCAAATCAATCAATGTGATGCAATACATTAATAAAAGAACGAACAAGAACCATATGATCCTCTCAATAGATGCAGAAAAAGCATTTGACAAAGTACAGCATCTTTTCTTGATCAAAACTCTTCACAGTATAGGGATAGAGGGTACATACCTCAATATCATAAAAGCCATCTATGAAAAACCTACAGTGAATATCATTCTCAATAGGGAAAAACTGAGAGCTTTCCACCTAAGGTCAGAAACATGGCAGGGATGTCCACTATCACCACTGCTATTCAACATAGTACAGCAATCAGACAACAAAAAGAAATAAAAGGCATCCGAATTGGCGAAGAAGAAGTCAAACTCTCACTCTTTGCAGATGATATGATACTTTATGTGGAAAACCCAAAAGACTCCACCCCAAAACTGCTAGAACTCATACAAGAATTCAGTAAAGTGGCAGGATATAAAATCAATGCACAGAAATCAGTGGCATTCCTATACACCAACAAGACAGAAAAGAAAAAAAGAAAGAGAAATTAAGGAGTCGATCCATTTACAATTACACCCAAACCATAAGATACCTAGGAATAAATCTAACCAAAGAGGCAAAGAATCTGTACTCAGAAAACTATAAAATACTCATGAAAGAAACTGAGGAAGACACAAAGAAATGGAAAAACGTTCCATGCTCATGGATTGGAAGAACAAATACTGTGAAGATGTCAATGCTACCTAGAGCAATCTACACATTTAATGCAATCTCTATCGGGATACCATCCAGTTTTTTCAAAGAAATGGAACAAATAATCCTTAAATTTGTATGGAACCAGAAAAGACCCTGAATAGCAAAGGAATGTTGAAAAAGCAAAGCAAAGCTGGTGGTATCACAATTCCGGACTTCCAGCTCTATTACAAAGCTGTCATCATCAAGACAGTATGGTACTGACACAAAAACAGACACATAGATCAATGGAAGAGAATAGAGAGACTAGAAATGGACCCTCAACTCTATGGTCAACTAATCTTCGAAAAAGCAGAAAAGAATGTCCAATGGAAAAAAGACAGTCTCTTCAACAAATGGTGTTGGGAAAACTGGACAGCCACATACAGAAGAATGAAACTGGACCATTTCCTTACACCACACACAAAAATAGACTCCAAATGGTTGAAAGACCTAAATGTGAGACAGGAGTCCATCAAAATCCTAAAGGAGAACACAGGCAGCAACCTCTTCGACCTCAGCCATAGCAACTTCTTCCTAGAAACATCGCCAAAGGCAAGGGAAGCAAGGAAAAAATGAACTATTGGGACTTCATCAAGAGAAAAGCTTTGCACAGCAAAAGAAACAGTCCACAAAACCAAAAGACAACCGACAGAATGGGAGAAGATATTTGCAAATGACATATCAGAGAAAGGGCTAGTATCCAAAAATCTATAAAGAACTTATCAAACTCAACACTCAAAGAACAAATAATCCAATCAAGAAATGGGCAGAAGACATGAACAGACATTTTTCCAAAGAAGACATCCAAATGGCCAACAGACACATGAAAAAGTGCTCAACATCGCTCGGCATCAGGGAAATCCAAATCAAAACCTCAATGAGATACCACCTCATGCCAGTTAAAATGGCTAAAATTAACAAGTCAGGAAACGACAGATGTTGGCAGGGATGCGGAGAAAGGGGAACTCTCCTACACTGTTGGTGGGAACGCAAGCTGGTGCAACCACTCCAGAAAACAGTATGGAGGTTCCGCCAAAAGTTGAAAATAGAGCTACCCTACAACCCAGCAATTGCACTACTGGGTATTTACCCCAAAGATACAAATGTAGGGATCTGAAGGGGTACGTGCAGCCCGATGTTTATAGCGCAGTGTCCACAGTAGCCAAACTATGGAAAGAGCCAAGATGTCCATCGACAGATGAATGGGTAAAGAAGATGTGGTATACACACACACACACACACACACACACACACACACACACACACACACACACACACACAATGGAATATTATGCAGCCATCAAAAGGAATGAAATCTTGCCATTTGCAACAATGTGGATGGAACTGGAGGGTATTATGCTGAGTGAAATAAGTCAATCAGAGAAAGACATGTATCATATGACCTCACTGATATGAGGAATTCTTAATCTCAGGAAACAAACTGAGGTTTGCTGGAGTGGTGGGGGGTGGGAGGGATGGGGTGGCTGGGTGATAGACATTGGGGAGGGTATATGCTATGGTGAGTGCTGTGAATTGTGTAAGCCTCTTGAATCACAGACCTGTACCTCTGAAACAAATAATACATTATATGTTAAAAAAAAGAAGATAGTAGGAAGGGAAAAATGAAGGTGGGGAAATTGGAGGGGGAGACAAACCATGAGAGACTATGGACTTAGAAACAAACTGAGGGTTCTAGAGGGGAGGGAGGTGGGGGGATGGGTTGGCCTGGTGATGGATATTAAAGAGGGCACATACTGAATGGAGCACTGGATGTTATACGCAAACAATAAATCATGGAACACTACATCAAAAACTAATGATGTAATGTATGGTGATTAACATAACATAATAATAATAAAAAAAGATGTTACCATCAGGGGAAAGTGGTTAAAGGGTACACACAATCTCTCTGTACTAGTTCTTACAACTATATATGAATCTACAGTTATCTCTAAGTAAAAAGTGTAATTTGAAAAAAATATGGAAGGGTCTCCTCTCTTTCCATTAACACTTAAGCTTACATGAACACAAAAAATTTTAGAAAATGTTCCAGAAAGTATATTTGGTAGTATATGTAGAAAGTGATAATTCATACTACTTTTTAAAAAACTTATGAAACAGGCTATAATATAGAATATTAACTATTTTATAGCTAAATATCAAAATTATAGCAAACCATAAACACCACTCCTCACTGCACATGCTGGGTTTATACCCCTTGACTCTGATTTTCCAACTGACCAACCCTCAGAACACAACCCTCAGAACACATAAAGGTTAAAATTGGAAGAAATTTAAAGGGTAATCTTGATAAAATTTCTCATATAAGAGATAAGAAAACAAAACCCAAGAGAGTATAAATGGGGTGGCCAAGGTCCCATGACTAATTGGAGGCAGAGCTGTGCCTGGGATCCCAGTATCTAGGCTCCTAGACCATTGCTCTCATACTCTATTTTAAAATTTTTATGTCTCATATAGATGGTCCTTATTTGCACCATAAAAACAACTGTGTTTTGTGAAACCTGCTTGCTTGTTGGTTCTGTACTTATGGAAATCTGTAAAAATTTGTTCATTAATAATTTAATGGAAGAGGACTGTGAAATTCTTTCTTTAAATGTGCCTGCTCTTTGCTGAAAGAGCATAAAATTATTAGGATAAAGTTGGGTTAATGGTGACATTCAAGTATATATTGCACTGTATGGAACATGGCAATGGGCCTTCAAAATTGTAAGACTGATTTTAAATGATCTTAAAATATTGGGTGGAGCCAAGTAAGTAAAAATAATAACATTAGAGGGCAAATTATTTTATTAGTCTTCAAAAATGGTTCCCAGTTTTCTATACACCATTAAGTTAGGGGTATATATTTATTAACTCAATATAACTTGGCTCTTCCTGCCACTTCTGGGACCAGTTACAAACATTGCCACATTAAAAAAAAAAATCCAACTCCAAAAGCAATTATTTGCAGAAATCTTAGAGAAACAAAGGTTCAGAAAACTCTTAGAGAAACAGAAGTTACAGAGCACCTAACATTTCACATTTTCTACTCGTCTTTGATTGCTATCACTCTTTTCCTGAGGCCTTTTAACCCTTCAGAGTTGCCGAACAAATTTCTCTGGTTCTGATGTTCAGTGTTTGTTTTCTGTCTCTGCCACGCTAAATCTCTCTTTCTGTCTCCCTCTCTATGCCTTTCTGCCTCTCTTTCTTTCCCTGTCCCTATTTTTATCTCTCCCTTATTCTCCCTCCCTCCCCTCTTCTCCTCTTCCTCCTCCTCCTTCTCCCCCTCCTTTCTCTCTCCACCATCTATTGCCTTCCCAAAGCCCACCACCTACCCCTCTGCATAGTTTTCTGCTGGAAAACACAATTTTCCACCTTGTAACATAAGAAACTTCACAATCAAATCAATGCTTAGTTGGTTGAAATAAAAGCACAAGTACAGGATAACAAAAGTGTAAACTGGCTTTGCTTTTTGGCTCACTAGGTGTCTTTTGATTAGAAACCAGATAATGACTTACTCAGTATTTATGCAGTGAAATGTGATGTACAAAGCTAACAGAAACACCCAGAAAGCATACATCTTGGTCTAGCAAACATAGTAATGGACATTGAGTCACAATGTGAGCACCCTCAACACAGAAAATGCCTTTAGTTCTTACTATATTTTTTCTTATTTTTCCTTACTATATCGTTTAGTAAAGCCTCCACACTTAAAATAGCATTATATTAAGAAAACCGTCCCTCCATACATACAATTACATCAGAATCTCAGGATGATGGGGATTTCTAATCACAGGAGTTGCACACCATCTGCGATTTGATTCATGGTGATTTGGTTTAAAACATAGCAAAAGAAGTATTTCCATAAAAATAAATCAATAACAGCTACCAAAATCGGGTCAAATTGAATTCCTGCAAATTCAATAGAATAAATACAATTGTGTACTGGCTGAAGGGAGCTTTACATATGGATAGGAATGGGTCCCACTTGATCTCACCATTTCTGTCTATACATATTCCTGCCAATCCTTTCTCAATCCAATTTTCCTCCTCAATGGAAAGCAGTTAGGGAGCACTGGGTCTTTCCTCATTTTGCTGATGATTAGGAGAAAAAACAGAGCACTGTAGAGCTTTGGGGGAATAGTCAGTGCAGTTGAGAACTTGTTAAGTGAAGTGGAGAGTGAAGGGATAAGAGTTGTAATCAGGTACTTCTTTTCATTCATTCATTCAAACTGAAATTAACTATAAAGTTATAAACCTACAGCAGATGCTGAGGGGCAGGGTATTAAAACAGAAGCCCTAAAATCAGGTTCTTGAGATTCCCCTCTTCATATCAGTCCCTGCTCCCATTAGTTTTCCTCCAGCATCTTCTCTTTTATTTTTTTACTCTATTTTGTAGGACCACACTTGTTACCTTATTACTCCCTCAGAAATTTTCCCACCTCAGAGTTATATACCCATAGAGATTTCTGATTCTTGATAACTCACAGTTTGCTTAACAGAAACTTAGAAAATACAGAGTTAATGTTAGGATTAATCAGCATGATTTGCAACATTTTGAAAATGTTTGCTGGCCTTTAAACTTCATCTCCCACAAAAGAATAACTTAAATCATTTTTCTCAACCTCAGCACTATTGATATTTTGGGCCTGCTAATTCTTTGTGTGGGGTTGTCCTGTGCATTGTAGGAATTTTAGCAGAATCCTGCACTCTAACCCAGTAGAAGCCAGTAGCGTCCCCTAAGTCATGACAACCCAAATTATCCCCAGGTATGGCCAAATGTCCCCTGGGAGACAAAAACCACCTGGGAGAATCACTGGTATAGATGATGATGATGATGATGATGATGATAAGACTTTTCCATGTGCCAGAAACTGTTCATGTGCCCTAAGCACACATTAGCTAATCCCCTTCTCCAACATATGATTCTAACTTTTTGGGAGAAGATGAAAATGTTATGCAGTTTAGAGACCTAAGAGCTAAATTTCATTTTGATTATAATATGTCAGATGGACTCAGCAGTCTTTCACTGTATAAACTATTTAAAATGTCATTATTGTTTATATAGTTTTCCTTTAAAAGAGGTAGTAACATATTATTTTTGTATGTTTGTGCATGTATGTGTCCATACATGTATTTTTCTACTGTCTTCTCATCAGAAAAAAATATTACTTGAAAAAAAGAAAATAAATTTGAAGAATTATTTTTTCTTTATAGATGTTAAAGTTTGGAGAAGTATCTGTATTTATCATTTATCCAATGCTCTGAAAATATTATAGATTAGTAAAAAATAATCATGTTTAACAGACTTCCTCAAAATACAAAACAGTTAAACAATGAGAACTGATATCAGATACACTTTGGGTTGTTAAATAATGACAATTGTTGGGGTCAGTGGTTTTTCAATAATGTTATGTTTCCTTTAGCCACAGAGTGATTTCAAATATCCTGGTATATAGAGAAATTTCTCATCAAGGAGTAAAACAAATAATCACCTAATGATGGTACTATTTTTTCCCAGCTTACTTAAGTGTTTGAATAAATCCTATCCATAAAACTTTAATATTATGTAGTAAAGAGGCAGTATTCTGAGATTAAGAATTCCTCATATCCATCAAAAACTAACGATGTAATGTATAGTGATTAACATAATAAAATAAAATAATAAAAAATTAAGAAAAATAGAAAAGAAAGAACTGAATCTGTCAGCACCTTGATCTTGGACTTCTCAACCTCCAGAACTGTGAGAAATAAATGTCTGTTGTTTAAGCAAAAAAAAAAAAGAGGAAGTATTCTGAAATAGTTACAAAGTCTTAGTCCTTAAAATAGCCTAACACTACAGCTTCATTTCTTTCACCAAAATTCCTTAAAGAATGTTGGGATTAATTCATCTAAGTGACATTTCCTTCTATTGAGTTTGGAGGGTTTTTTTATTTTGTTTGTTTTTCTCCTTCTTGTAATACAAATACATCCAAGAGGACTTAAAGAAACTGAATGTTTAGGCTTCTCTTTCACCTGACAACTTAATGCTAAACTGATATTTTTTAAATCCAACCCATCTCTACTGACCAAATTATCATTGCTTAAATTACTTATGATTAATATTGTTAAACTATTATGCATTTTTCGGAAGTGAGATGGTTTATTGTATGAATTTTAATATATTTTTAGTTAAATATTTTTAAGATGTGTGTGGTAAAATAGATATAACATGAAATTTACCACTTTAGTCATTTTTTAAGTGTACAGCTCAATGGCATTAAGTACATTTACATTGTTGTACAACCATCACCACCATCTCTCCCAAGAAATTTTCAGCTTTTGAACCAAAACTCCATAACCATTAAACAATAACACCACACTTCTCCCTCCTCCTAGCCCCTGGTAACCACCTTTCTTCTTTTTAATCTCTATCTAATCTCTAGGTACCTCATATAAGTGGAGTCATACAGTATTTGTCCTTTTGTGGCTAGCTTATTTCACTTAATGTAATGTTTTCAAGGCTCATCCATGTTAGAGCACATGTCAGAACTTCTTTCCCTTTTTAAGACTGAATAATTTTTCCATTATATGTATATATCACATTTTGCTTACCCATTCATCCACCAATCAGCAGGACAGAGATGGGAACATCAATGAAATGTCGACGTGAATGGGGGGGGGAGGGAAAGGAAGGAAGAATAGGGAGGAGGAGGAGGAGAGATAGTAAAATAGGGGGAAATAAAGAGGAAGGAAGGAAAGAAGGGAGGGAGGGAGGGAGGGAGGGAGGAAGGAAGGAAGGAAGGAAGGAAGGAAGGAAGGAAGGAAGGAAGGAAGGAAGGAAGAGAAGGAAAATCAAAAAGAGAGAGAAAACAGAAAGATGCAGAGATACAAAAGGGTTGCTTTCACCTTTTGGCTATTATGAATAATGCTGATAGGAAAATGTATAAATATGTTAGAGTCCCTACTTTCAAATCTTTGGGGTACATACCCAGAAATGGAATCACTGGATCATATGGTAACTCTATTTTTAATTTTTTGAGGAACCACCATACTGTTTTCCATAATGGCTGCACCATTTTACATTCCCATCAACAGTGCACAAAGGTTCTGATTTTTCTACATCCTTGCCAGCATTTGTTATTTTCTCCTTTTTTGATAATAGCATCCTGATGTGGTATCTCATTAGGATACTTTTTTACATTTCCCTAATGATTATTGATATTGAGCATCCTCTCATGAGCTTATTGGCCAGTTGTACAGCTTTGGAGAAATGTCTATTTGAGTTCTTTGCTCATTTTTTAAATCAAGAAGTTTGCTTTTGGTGGTGGTGGTAATAGGAGTTCTTTATAAAGAACTGTCTGGATATTTACCCCTTATCAGATATGTAATTTGCAAATACTTTCTCCTGTTCCATGGGTTGTCTTTTCACTCTGTTGACAGTGTTCTTTGATGCGTAAGAGTTTTTAATTTTGATGTAGTCCAATTTGCCTATTTTTTCTTTTGTTGCCTGTGCTTTTGGTATAACCAAGAAATCATTGCTAAATCCAATGTCATAAAGATTTTCCTTTATGTTTTCTTCCAAGAGTTTTACAGTGTTAGCTCTCATGTTTAGGTCTTTGATCAATTTTTTAGTTAATTTTTATATATGATGTAAGGTAAGGACCAGCTTCACTGTTTTGCATATATAGATATCCAGTTTTCCCAGCACCATTTGTTGAAAAGATTGCCCACCACCCACTAAGGTCTTAGTGTCCTTGCCAAAAATCATTTGATCATATATGCAAGGGTTTATTTCTGCATTGTGTATTCTATTCCATTTGTCTATGTTTATACCAGTACTACACTGTTTTAATTAATGTAGCTCTTTAATAAGTTTTGAACCCAGAAAGTGTGAGGCCTCCAACTTTGCTTCTCTTTTTCAAGACTGAAACAGTCTCTTAAAGATTTAGTACGAATTTTAGGATGGATTTTTTTTTTTTATTTCTGCAAAACAGTGTTAGGATTTTGATAGGGAGTACACTGAATCTGTAGATTGCTTTGGGTAGTATTGACATCTTAACATTATTAAATCTTCCAACACACAAACATGGGATATCATTCCATTTATTTTTGTCTTTAATTTCTTTCAAAAATGCTTTGTGAGTTTCAGTGTACAAGTCTTTTGCCTTCTTGGTTAAGTTTATCCCTAAGGATTTTACACTTTCTGATGCTATTGTAAATAGAGTTATTAATTTCCTTTTCAGATTGTTCATTGTTAGTGTACAGAAATGCAACTAATTTTTGCATGTTGACTTTGTATCCTAGTACTTTACTAAATTTGTTGATTAGTTCTAAGTTTTTTGTGGGATCTTTAGGGCTTTCTACATATAAGATCTTGTTGTCTGAGAACAGATCATTTTATTTCTTCCTTCCAATTTGGGTAACTTGACTTTTTCTTGCCTAGTTCCAGAACTATGTTGATAGAAGTAGCAAAAGTGGGCATTCTTGTCTTGCTCTTTATCTTACCAGGAAAAACTTTCAGCCTTTCATTATTGAATATGATGTTAGCTATGGGTTTTTCATATATGCCTTTCTTATGTTGAGGTAGTTTCCTTTAATTCCTAGTTTTTTGAGAATTTTTATAATGAAAGGGTGTTGAATTTTGTCAAGTGCTTTTTCTGATCAACTGAGATGATCATATGGTTTCTTCCCTTTCATTCTATTAATGTAGTGTATTACATTAATCAATCTTCAAATGTTGAACCATTCTTGCATTCCAGGAATAAATTCCACATGGTTATAGTGTATAATCCTTTGTCAACGTGCTGTTGAATTCTATTTGCTAATATCTTGTTGAGGATTTTTGCACCAATATTCATCAGGGATATTGGTCTGTAGTTTTCCTGAAGTGTCTTTGATTCTAGTATCAGAGTAACACTGATTCATGAAATGAGTTTGCAACTACTGCCTTCTCTTCACTTCTGTGAAACACTTTCAGGATGATTTGTGTTACTTCTTTAGAAAGTCACTAGGGAAGGCCTCTGGTTGTGGGCTTTGCTTTGTTGGAAGATTTTTGATTACTGATTCAATCTCCTTACTAGTCATAGGTCTGTTAAGATTTTCTAATTCTGCATGATTCAGTTTTGGTAGGTTGTTTGTATCTAAGAATTTATCCATTTCATCTAGGTTATCTGATTTGTTGGTGTACAATTGTTCACAATATTCTCATATTCCTTTTACTTTCTATGATATTAATATTAATGTCCCCTCTTTCATTTATGTTAGTTATTTGAGTCTTCTCTCTTTTTTCTTTGTCAATCCACCTAAAAGTCTGTCAATTTTATTGAATTTTCAAAGAATCAGCTCTTGGTTTCATTGATTTTTCTCTAGTTATTCTATTCTCCATTTTGTCTCTGCTCTAATCGTCATTATTTTCTTCCTTCTGCTAGTTTTATGTTTAGTTTGTCCTTCTTTTTCTAGTCCTTTGTGGTGTAAAGTTAAATTGTCAATCTGAGATCTTTCTTTCTTTTTTAATGTAGACATTTATAAATATAAACTTCCTTACTAACACCACTTTTGCTACATCCCATACATTTCGCTATGCTGTTTTTCATTTTCATTTGTCTCAAGATATTTTCTAATTTCCTTGTGAATTTTTCTTTCACCCACTGGTTGTTTAAGTGTATGCAGTTTAATTTCCCCATATTCATGGATTTTTCAATTTTCCTTCTGCAACTGATTTCTAGTTGCATTCCTTTATGATCAGAAAATACACTCTGTATGATTTTAATTTTTTAAAATTTTATTTTATTATGTTATGTTAATCACCATACATTATATCATTAGTTTTTTTATTATGTTATGTTAATCACCATACATTACATCATTAGTTTTTGATGTAGTGTTCCATGGTTCATTGTTTGCGTATAACACCCAGTGCTCCATTCAATATGTGCCCTCTTTAATACCCATCACCAGGCTAACCCATCCTCCCACCCCTCTCCCCTCTAGAACCCTCAGTTTGTTTCTCAGAGTCTATAGTCTCTCATGGTTCGTCTCTCCCTCCGATTCCCCCCTTCATTTTTCTCTTCCTACTATCTTTTTTTTTAACATATAATGTATTATTTGTTTCGGAGGTACAGGTCTGTGATTCAACAGTCTTACACAATTCACAGCGCTCACCATAACTTTTTAAAATTTATTGGGATTTGTTTTGTGGCCTAATATATGATCTGTCCTAGAAAATGTTCCATGTACATTTGAAAAAAATGTATATTCTGCTGTTTTGGATGGAGTGTTCTGGATATGTCTGTTAGGTCCCATTGTTCTATAGTCTTGTTCAAGTCCTCTATTTCTTTATTGATCTTCTATCTGGTTGTTATTTCTATTATTGAAAATGGGGTGTCAAAGTCTTCTACTATCACTGTATAGCTGCCTACTTCTCCCTTCAATTCTGTAAGTGGTTGCTCATAATATTATGCATTTTTTTAAAGAGGGGGTTGTATTTATGCTTTTAAACATGTGAAGCAGTTTCTGACGCTGCCATGTAGGTGGTCTCATTCAGATGTCCCTTCAAGAGAACCTGCCAATAAGGAACATAGCTGACTGACAGCCCCAGCTGCAGTACCTTTGGATCCACCATTGTGTTCATTCAGAGAACACACTTCCTCTGCACTGTTCCCAGCCACTAACTGAATATGGAGAATGGAGAGTTCTAGAGCCAAGCTACTCCTGTCCAATGTGGGACTCCTTCAGTGGGCAACCTTTGCTTGGGGACTCTCCATTGGTTTGGCTGAGGCTTTCTCAGAAATGTATAATAGCCTGGAGTTATTCCTATCCAATTCCCCTTCCTTCTGTTTCTCCTTTCATGGGTATCAGTCCTGCATCACCATCTGAAACCTTTCCCTCCCTGGTCCCTCTCTCTTTATCCCTACAGGTGTTCTACTCACTAAATATCATGTACTATCTTGTCTTAGAGTTTTCTTCTCAGAAGACTTGAACTGACACAACACCTCACTCGGAAGTAGGAAAAAATAGTAACTTTTCCAGAACTCATATAATCTTCCTTACAAGTCTTTGACCCTCACCTTTCACCATACTGGGAGGGGGGTGACTTAAATTTATAAGTCTCTTTTCTTCTGAATATTCATTCTGTTTAAAGTTTAAGTCTTCATCTGGGCTTGTGTAAATACCATCTTATGGAACATTCAGTCTTTTTAGGTAAGACAGATTTCCATACCATCTCTCTTCTCCCAAATGATACTGCCTATATGTGTGAAAACTCTTTGCTTGTCCTCATGGAGATAATGAAAATGATGACATCAGTACACACAGTAGTAATTGTGTAGTGTAGTAGCTAACATTTATTCAGAGATTTCTATGAGCCAGGAACTATTATGACTGAATTAATCCTTATAATTCCCCAGGAGGTATATCCCCCATGAGCTAGCCTATTCACAGTGCCTTTTTGTGAATCAGAAAACGGTGGTCCTTCCTCAAAAAGCTTTATTTCCATCTGTCAGAAAATTGTTGCTTTAATGTTGATTTCCTCAGAATAAGATATTTGACTGCCATCTGCTGGGAGATTTTTGTTAAAATAAATACGCGAACTATGTTGTCTATAATGTGAATGGAGCCTTGGTAAATGTGATGTACTTATGCAGTATACAACCTGTATAACTGTATGTGGTAGCCCCAAGCTACAGACTATCACCTCCGAACAAAGCGTTTGCTTTCCCCCTATAACTGTGCCTGCAGTGGTGGTAGAGTGCTGGGGAGTGTGATTTATAAAGACAAGAAATGAAACCATATAATTATTTTGTTTTGAAAATATTATGCCAATTGTGTATATTTAATTAATTTATTGGTTATGATTCTGGGTATGGCTAAATAAAGTAGCTTTTTATTTACTAGCTATTCTACATACTAGAAAAGTTTTAGCTTAAATGAATGCTTGCATTATAGCACATTCTAATGGCTCATAAGTTAGATCTATTCCCAAAGCGAAAACATGATGAATTTTATTTTCTCAGAATGAATAAAAAGTGAAATGGGGTGGCCAACTTATTATCTATGCTAGTTATCAAATATTACCATATGCTCTATATACGAATTACCAGTTTAAAAAGCAATTTAACACAAGAAGTATATTGGACATAATTTAATTCATTGCTTCTACTTCAGAAGATACTTCAGGATCCTATAATGCATAAGTATATACATAAATATATGTATATACATAAAGTATAATTAGACAGAACTATGTTAAAAATACTATGTTTGCGTTTTATGGCTGCTATGGACTGAACTGTATCCCTCAAAATTCATATATGAAAGCCTTAATTCCCCAATGGGACTGTATTTGGAGAAAGGGCCTTTAGGAGGTAATTAGAATTAAATGAGATCATAAAGGCAGGGTCCTAATCCTATAGAACTGGTTGTCTTATAAAAAGAGGAAGAGATAGAGATCTGTGAATTCACAAAGAAGAAATCATGTGAGCACACAGTGAGAAGGTAGCCATCTACTACCCAAAGCGAGAGCTCTCACCAGACACCAACTCTGCTGGCACCGTGCTCTTGAACTTCCAGTCTCCAGAACTGTGAGAAAATAAATTTCTATTTTTCAAGCCACCCAGTCTATTATATTTTGTTATGGTAGGCAAAGAAGACTAATACAGTGGCTAATTAGATCCTAAATCAATGATATTTTATTATTCACTGCATCTAGTAAAAATTTCAAAAATTTCTATTTATATCTGAGATAGGTAGTTAGATATTTGAGGTGGCTAAAATTCAAATTTAAAAGGATTTTCAGTTTCAGTGAATGATTTTGAATTACTCTCCAAGCAAATATGTGGTATAAGTGGATATGCATAGGTTCCCTTTTTTGTCAGCTAATTTTTCTAAGACTATGTATCAGATATATCTTATGTTACAACCCAAATCTGCAGACAAGATATTCCTATAGGACAAATCTGGGTTTTCTCCCAGGCCCTGATCTGCTGACTAACAGAAATAAACAAACAAACCCAGTTAGTCTTAATAAATTTAAAGCTTAATTACTTAGTCTGAAATAATTTTAGCATAGTGTTTTGTGATCAGCACTTCTCTCTCTCCCCAGCTCCTCTTCCTAAGATGTCATTCAGGTACATGGTGGGTGAAGAGTGTGGTACGCATGTCTCCATGATGTGGGTACAAGAGGGTCTGCAGCCTGGCATAGTTCTTCAGGGTATGTTGGCTGGCATGCATGGGTCACTGAGGCAATGTCCACTGACTGCCAAGTGACTAGATGCCCTGCTCGCCTCCTCTGCTGAAGTCTTTAACTGATTTCTCATTCTTCTTTTGGCTCAAGCAAGACCCCTGGTGGCTCCCTGTCAAACCCGACCTTAACTTAAATTTTGTCATCTATTTTTGACTTCCATTCATTCACTCCAGGGTAATTCTACACCAACACAGTTTCCTCCTCTGTCAAGTTTCCTAGCCAGACCCTCAGTTATTTCTGGGTTCATTCAGTACCACTCAGAAGCTCCGAGGAACTTGAGAAAGCTTCACTTTTGGACCTCCACCTTTCCAGCCTTTCTGGGATACCAATTTTATTTGATGAAGCTGGGGTCCAAGTTGTTGACTGCAAAGTGGTCTCTTTTCAGACTACCAAACAGGAAACAGGAAAACAATAATGTTCTTCCTCAAAGCATGGAGAAGAAAAAAAAAAAAGCTCATTTGGCTCTTCTAATTCTCTTTCTTTGGCTCATAATTCTTTCAGAGTCAGAAAGAAGAATTTTCCTTTCTCCTGATGTGGATCCATTTTAGATGTTAGATCCAAAACTCTAACTTGTCACCTGCCAAGTCTGTCCCTCAATTAGCTGACTGGGAGTTAAAGAAATTTAGACAATCCTTCCTCAAAAGAAAAGTCTGGTATAGAATCTATTGTTTTATTGAGAAGTTATATTATTGAATGTAGAAACTCTTAATTTATTTTCAACTTTGAACTTTTTCTGTAATTTATTCTAATCTTTCCCTAGGCCAGGGAATGCTTCATGGAGTCTAGATTGAAAATCATGTACTTAGAAAGCAAAATAAGTAAGCAATTTCACCCCCCAAAATTTGTACAGTTTTCTTCAAGCATAACAGCCAAGAAATAGCAATGTGTGTGCGAGTGAATGAGTGTTCATGTGTGGGGATGCCATTTGTCTAGGGTGAGATGCAAGCATTACATTTATTTTGAAAAGTTAATTCTGTTGCAAACTTAGGGTGGAGAATCATAGCTATATGTGTGCACAAAGTAATATAATATTGGTGCTTAAAAGGTAATACATCGTAACTTCTGAAGAGCAGTAGGCCTTTAAGGGCCTTCCAAACTTATATTTAAGATATTTTAATCTATCTCACTTAATTTCATTCACATGAATAAATGGTGACTACACCAAATGCCTCTATTTAAATATTATCCAAACCCAGCATCAGATTTCATAATAGAGACAATCTTATCCCATGTGGCTAAGATGAGAATGGCTTAGAGGTTTCTACAATTCCCAAACTTCATGAAGACTTTGAAGGCACATGATTCAAAATAGAATCTAAATGTCTAGGAAAACTCTGACTTTTAAATATTGTCAATCTGAAATTCTCCTGTTTCTTCATTATCCCATATTAGTGGTCTCTTTAATGATCCCAGAAACTTCACTGTTATAGACAAAGTACACAATATTACACTCAAAATATTCAATTACATGAATTAAGTTTTTGTATTGCAAATAGTCACTCATGAGGACCAAAGAAAATGATGGAAAAATAAACATTACATAGCAGTTAAGTCCAAGGAGTAAAATACTGGACAAATCCCACTGTCAATCTATGTCCAGGCATGGCTGGAAAACATATGCAAAGCAATAGCGTATGTTTGCCAATACTGACTTCCCCATCCTATCACCAAGAGATAATCACTCTTTAAACGAAAACCTACAGGCATATGGGAACTAGCCATCACCCAAGAGTTTGGTTCTTTTATACCCTAAGAAACCCAATGCTATATTTTCCCTAAATGACTTTTAAGCTTCCATGTCACTTTAACTTGTTCTCAAGAGTGAAAGAGCAATCATCAGGCTGGAAAAGAAGAGGCAAAAAAGCATGTGATTCTGCTCACAATAGATTTTTACAGGCCTCACTGGAATTAATTACTGAAAACTTGCACATGTAGTAATTAATTTTATGCAATTCAGCACCATCTGCAGATACATTATTTTCATTCCAAAATAGTATAATTTGGTGTGAAATTGAAATTGTTGGGAATTTTAGGAAAGCTAAATCTTTGCATCTTTGCTTATATTAACCGATTAAATAAGGAAATTACATCTTATAGAAAATGGTTCAAACAATACCAACTGGATTACCTCTTGGATGTTGAGAAAAAAAAAAACACAAATTCCAAATGTTGACCCTTGCTTCAGAGTTTATTCAATCTAACTAAAATTACTAGACCATAATGATGCATTCCTGCTGTAGTAAGATGATACAGAGTTTTCAAAAACTCTATAGATTCACAAAGTTGCATAAAACTTGCAAAGTCTGTATTATTCCCATTCATATTAAGAATCCCCAGCTACTGCTCCCATCATGCTGGTCTATAGAGAACAAGCATCTTCTCGTTGCATATATACTCCAAAATTCGCTCCCCAGAGCCTGATAAAAAACTAATCAGAAGAGTATGAAGGAGAAGTAGAGTATATTATCCTTTTCTGTAGACTCCCTGCCTGGTCCTCATTAGTTTTGCTCTCTCACCCTTTTGTGGGCCTCTCCTCATTTATTTTAGGCCTTAGGCATGTTAAGTCAGTGCTTTGGCTATTCATGACGGGTTTGAATATGCAGATAAACCCTGCTAGAGCAGAGCCCACTGTGCCAAGATCTGAATGTATCAATCAGAGAGGGCTGACTAGAAGATTCTCTGATTTACAAACCCTGAGACTACCAAAAGCAGTTTAAGATCAAGGACACTACATCATACTATAAGCCTGGAAGGACTGTGAGAGATCCAGGAACAGTTCTTCCAAAGGACATAAAACAACTGTAACACATTTATCTGTGTTGCTCTCAAGATCACTCCACGACAAAAAAGTTGGGATGCTGTGGGACAAGGTCTGGAGTCCATCTAGATGCATTCTCTCCTATTTCTGGTGTAAGGAGCACAGATGCAAATGCATTTGAACACTGAGGATAGACATTCAAAGCCTCAATCACAAAAGGTGTTTTCCTTATATTCAATTGGCAGTATTCATTACTCTGATAGGAATCAAAAACAATTTGTGGACAGAGATACACATTTTATATAGGTACAAAATATATACCCTAAGAACTCACTTTTAGAAGTACAAATGTAGGCTTTGGTTTTAAAATTATTTTAAATGTGTGGGGTTTTTTCTTTCATATGTATATTTCTTTTCTGGTATGATATACCTGCCTTCATATGCTATGAAATGAGTAGCCAGAGAGGCAACAATATGTGGCTAGCTATTACCTCCTTTTTTCTGTGTTTTTTTTCTTTTTTTAACACTGCCTTAAAACTCATCACAGAAAATTATATAAGCTATTTCTTCATGGAAGGGAGAAAAAGTCATGAAACAAAATTAAATGATTGGTTCAGAATATAAAATTTTTCTAAGAGACTATTTATTACTTCTTCACTATTTAAATGGCTAATACCTCCGTGAGCCTTTTCCAAACATTTTAATTAAATAAATTTCACTCCTAAAAGTATAAGGGTGATAGAACAAATTCTGGGGCTCTGTCTGTAAATTAGTCCCACAGGCAAAATAATTCACAATAATTCAAAATAATTCTAATGCCATTCCTAGTAAAAAAGAAAGAAAGAAAGAAGAAAGAAAGAAAGAAAGAAAGAAAGAAAGAAAGAAAGAAAGAAAGAAAGAAAGAAAGAAAGAAAGAAAGAAAGAAAGAAAGAAAGAAAGAAAGAAAGAAAGAAAGAAAGAAAGAAAGAAAGAAAGAAAGAAAGAAAGAAAGAAAGAAGAGAAAAGTCAGGTTATTTCAGACATTTATTTAACTGACATTTATGGTAGGAAATTTCACCTAGAAACCTTAGGAATGTGAAAACATGGTAAGTCATCCACTTCTCTTTCTTGTACAGGTAATTTGATCTTTATCTCATTCTTTCACACTCCAACACTGGAATGAAGTCTTTGTATTTTCCAAACTAAGTGATAAGACTGAAAGAAACAAAATCAAGAGGCTCATGAGGCCAATTCTGGAGAGTTAGATAAAATCATCTAAGACTAAATGCTGTCACTGAACTAACTTGGCACAATTTAGCACGGATTTTGACATCAGGAGACTAAAGTTCATGAAATATTTTATCCTTTAAAGAAGAAATCTACAATCTTTGCTGAGAAACAGTTTGACTTATTTTTTTAACCCATGCCTTATTGATCCATATTTTATTAAATTATAAACTATGGCTATAGACATTGGTTACAGACATTCACTATTATGCTTGGACTTATAGCCTTTTTTCAATACCTGAAGATAAACTAGCAGGTTACATTTTGAAATGAAAATGTTCATATATGCCTTGTTTGAAATATTTCTGAACTAGGAGAACAACTAAAAATGCAATTTTAAAATACATTGGTGCATTTGAAGAGATTCTTTATCTCCCTGTTTTGTGCTCTAAAATGTAAGACTGGAGTATTATAAGTGTAAAAATAGACTTTCCATTAAATGCAACAAACTTATCCCTCTTTCTCTCCCCAAGTTCTATGGCATGTAAACCCTCATGGATGAGAGAACAGGAAACATCAGAAAATTTGAAAAAGGTGGAAAACTAAGACACAACTTCAATAGCACTGCAACGGAAGTTGAAAATCAAGTGCCTGGAGACAGAAGTGCACCAGTGAGAGACAAGCATTGGCAGCTCAGAACCCAAAAAGGCAAGCCTGATGGCAGTGTCAGACACCACAAAAGGAGGGAACCAGACAGGGCTTGAAAGAGCAGAAATGATCCCACAGGCTTCCCAGCACCCCGCTCGGCCCCATCTAGCAGCGGGCTCCTTGGTATCACAGAGATACCAAGCATAGTGCAGGTAGCGGCCAGACTCTGGACTGCAAATGTGATTTTCAGCAGACGACTGTACACCAGTGCTGAGACCCCTACCGAGAACTTGCTCCTAAAATAGCAGAATGGAGGAACATTTCTAAAGGAACTGAAGAAATCCCAGAAAGGAATAGATGTTGGCATTTGAGAATTTCTCAAAGGCCAAAATCTGGCAAGTTTGCCAACATCACTCCCATGGTCTCCAGGACACAATCTTGTCTAGATACACAATCCCCAACCAGCTTCTTAGAGTCCCATTCACAGCATCCAAAGATGCCAAGTATCTGAGGAAAGCCCCTAGATGAAGGACAGACACCAAAAATAACCAAAAAATGGGGAAATATGAGGCATCTAAAATAATAGGATGACTGATCAGGTAAAATTAGTCAATGATCTTCTCAATAGATGCAGAAAAAGCATTTGACAAAGTACAGCATCCTTTCTTGATCAAAACTCTTCAGAGTATAGGGATAGAGGGTACATACCTCAATATCATAAAAGCCATCTATGAAAAACCTACAGCAAATATCATTCTCAATGGGAAAAAGCTGAGAGCTTTCCTCCTAAGGTCAGGAACGTGGCAGGGATGTCCACTATCACCACTGCTATTCAACATTTTAGAAGTCCTAGCCACAGCAATTAGACAACAGAAAGAAATCAAAGGCATCCAAATTGGCAAAGAGGAAGTCAAACTCTCACTCTTTGCAGATGATATGATACTTTATGTGGAAAACCCAAAAGACTCCACCCCAAAACTGCTAGAACTCATACAAGAATTCAGTAAAGTGGCAGGATATAAAATCAATGCACAGAAATCAGTGGCATTCCTATACACCAACAAGACAGAAGAGAGACAAATTAAGGAGTCGATCCCATTTACAATTGCACCCAAAACCATAAGATACCTAGGAATAAATCTAACCAAAGAGGCAAAGGATCTGTACTCAGAAAACTATAAAATACTCACGAAAAAAATTGAGGAACACAAAGAAATGGAAAAATGTTCCGTGCTCATGGATTGGAAGAACAAACATTGTGAAGATGTCAATGCTACCTAGAGCAATCTACACATTCAATGCAATCCCCATCAAAATACCATCCAGTTTTTTCAAAGAAATGGAACAAATAATCCTTAAATTTGTATGGAACCAGAAGAGACCCCGAATAGCCAGAGGAATCTTGAAAAAGAAAAGCAAAGCTGGCAGCATCACAATTCCGGACTTCCAGCTCTATTACAAAGCTGTCATCATCAAGACAGTATGGTACTGGCACAAAAACAGACACATAGATCAATGGAACAGAATCGAGAGCCCAGAAACGGACGCTCAACTCTTTGGTCAACTCATTTTTGACAAAGCAGGAAAGAATGTCCAATGGAAAAAAGACAGTCTCTTCAACAAATGGTGTTGGGAAAATTGGACAGCCACATGCAGAAGAATGACACTGGACCATTTCCTTACACCACACACAAAAATAGACTCAAAATGGTTGAAAGACCTCAATGTGAGACAGGAGTCCATCAAAATCCTAAAGGAGAACACAGGCAGCAACCTCTTCCACCTCAGCCACAGCAACTTCTTCTTAGAAACATTGCCAAAGGCAAGGGAAGCAAGAGCAGTAATGAACTATTGGGATTTCATCAAGATAAAATGCTTTTGCACAGCGAAAGAAACAGTCCACAAAACCAAAAGACAACCGACAGAATGGGAGAAAATATTTGCAAATGACATATCAGATAAAGGGCTCGTATCCAAAATCTATAAAGAACTTATCAAACTCAACACCCAAAGAACAAATAATCCAATCAAGAAATGGGCAGAAGACATGAACAGACATTTTTCCAAAGAAGACATCCAAATGGCCAACAGACACATGAAAAAGTGCTCAACATCGCTCGGCATCAGGGAAATCCAAATCAAAACCTCAATGAGATACCACCTCACGCCATTCAGAATGGCTAAAATTAACAAGTCAGGAAAGACAGATGTTGGCAGGGATGCGGAAAAAGGGGACCCCTCCTACACTGTTGGTGGGAATGCAAGCTGGTGCAGCCACTTTTGAAAACAGTATGGAGGTTCCTCAAAAAGTTGAAAATAGAGTTACCATATGACCCAGGAATTGCACTACTGGGTATTTACCACAAAGATACAAACGTAGGGATCCGAAGGGGTACGTGCACCCCAATGTTTATAGCAGCAATGTCCACAATAGCCAAACTGTGGAAAGAGCCAAGATGTCCATCGACAGATGAATGGATAAAGAAGAGGTGGTATATATACACAATGGAATATTATGCAGCCATCAAAAGGAAAGAGATCTTGCCATTTGCAACGACGTGGATGGAACTGGAGGGTGTTATGCTGAGTGAAATAAGTCAATCAGAGAAAAACATGTACCATATGACCTCACTGATAGGAGGAATTCTTAATCTCAGGAAACAAACTGAGGGTTGCTGGAGTGGTGGGGGGTGGGAGGGATGGGGTGGCTGGGTGATAGACATTGGGGAGGGTATGTGCCATGGTGAGTGCTGTGAATTGTGCAAGACTGTTGAATCACAGATCTGTACCTCTGGAACAAATAATATGTTAAAAAAAAAAAGGAAAAAAGCAGGAGAAGAATGAAGGGGAGTAAATCAGAGGGGGAGACGAACCATGAGAGACTATGGACTCTGAAAAACAAACTGAGGGTTCTAGAGGGGAGGGGGTGGGGGGATGGGTTAGCCTGGTGATGGGTATTAAAGAAGGTACGTTCTGCGTGGAGCACTGGGTGTTATGCACAAACAACGAATCATGGAACACTACATCAAAAACGAATGATGTAATATATGGTGATTAACATAACAATAAAAAATTAAAGAAAAAAAAGAGGTACAGAGGGAATCATGTGAACAAAAACATAAATGTGAAAATGTGAACATGATATGTGTCAATGGCAAATGGTAAATAGGTACTTGGGGACAGAATATCCAGTGGGTGATGAGGGGTACTTGGAGTCAAATTTGTAAAGGGAAGGTAATTTCAGAACATAAAAAGTCATCAAGGACTGGCTAGAGGGTTCGGGCTTTCAGAAGGCAAACAAGGTGCTAAATGTAGAGAGGTCTTAAAGACCATAATGGCATCATTTGGAAGTATGAATTAGAATGGAAAAAATAAAGGCAAGGACCAAAACAAGTTAGGTAGTTTTTGCAAAAAATGCCAGGGGCAATAATGAGGAGTTGAATTAACCAATTCTATGCATATGAGTCTTGTTCTTGGATAGAAAGAAAATTCTAGTAGTACTATGGACCACTCCTAGAATTCAAGAGAGGTGGCACCCACAGATGAGTATACAATCCGTCCCATTCAGTGTCTCCTGATGTTCCATAATCACATCCTTCAACTCTTACTTTTCTCAAATAGAAACAATTTGGCAATTCTGTCTCTAACACTATTGCTGTTGTGTTCTTAAAGTTAATCCAGACCTTACTTTACAGAGCAACAGTCTACTCACAGGTTAATCCTATAGCAGAATAAAGGTTAGCACAAGCTTCCTTCAAATCTGATAAAATTCCAAAAACAACTAACTTCCTTAGGAGGTACAGTGGTGACAAACTATTTCTGACTATGACTCAAAGCAATTTTCATCAGTCTTTAAGAGCATTAGAAGCCTGAACCTGGCTTTTCCTTCATTTAATCGAAACACCTGGCACATATGTATTCATATACTGGAATAAAAAGGCTCAAAACAAATAACTAAGGATATTTGTTCATAAGATGCAGTGAAAGTATTTTTCCTTTTATCATTAAAGTATCTAGTGGGTCTCATCTTTACATATAGCCAAGACAGCCATTGTCCCATAGGAGAATCAAGGTAGGCTGATTTTTTAAATGAAGCATAAGTCCCATCTTCTGACCCCATGCATTGCAATATTCATATGTATCTAACACAGCTTTCAACATATTGGAATTTAATTAGTTTTGTCTCTTTTTTCTAGATTTTGATCTTCTGAAAATCGGGATCTATAACATATCCTTTACTTTTGTTTTATTTTCTGATCCAGTACCTAATGAATACCTACCAGACAATGGGTATTATTAGACAATGTTTGATGATTAAATAAATGGAATATTAGGTTTTATTTAATTCCTCTATATTTCCTATACTTGTTTCTTCATTGAATTTTAAATATAGACTTTAATTATCTTATTTAGATGTATCTTTTATTAAAAATGGACTCAAAACTATATTAGGAAGAAAATGAGGTATGAATTATATATTACACATAAATGCTGATTCTCAAGGCAATTTCACATATGAAAGGACTGAAAAATCTAGAATTTTTCTTACATAAAGGAGGTCAGTTTTATAACCTATCAGTGATAGGAATAGCATATTGAGACTTTACCAAAGAGAATTCCATTCATCTGGATGAGAGAAGTTGGTGCAAGTTCATTCATTTGTGGTAGTGTTTTTTTTTTTAACCAACCCCATTTTTATAGATTTTCATACTACCTGTAGAAAAGAAAATCTCTAGTTAAAATATGAATATTCCTTTATGGCATCTGAGATGAATCTGATAAAGCTCTGGGTATACTATTTCTCAAGGAATCAATTTACTAAAAAATTAGAAGATAATAGTCATGACAATCATTTTATGCTAGAATGAGATATGAGAGGAATGAAAGGAAATCTCCACAAATAATTTAAGCACGAAAAAGATATAATAAGGTTACAAGTAGAAATACATATGAAGCAAAAGGCTGTGTTACTTCTGGAAAAAAATCTGAATATCTGAGAAAAAAACTAAGGACCTGGGATTTGATTGGTAAAAACAATAAAATTGGAAGTAAAGGAGAGATACAAAGGAGAGGGGTCAGCTCAGGATAATTGTGAGAAGGAGGGGAACAAGACTGATGGTTACTATATAAAAGAGGATAATTATTATGACTAAGATAAATTCAAAGGTAATCCATTGCTAAATATGAGGACACAGAAAAGGAGACATTGGAAAGAAGTTTATTTATGTGATTAATAGAGAAAGCTCAGAATCAATGAGAAAAAGGACCATGGGTAATAAATTTACTATTCAGGAAATATCACTTCTTTTTTCACCAAATGATTGGGAAATCTCAACCTTCTCGTTAGATTTGACAAAATGACAATTTTCAAGCAAATCACAAAGCAAGAACTAAAATAAGATCAATTTAAATTCTCATTTTGGAAATTATTAGACAAATTTTCTGTGCATTCAAATGTATGGTATGCTCTGTCCTTTAACCCAGACTCTAATAGTTTATATAAAAAATGGTTTATCTTATAGCTAAGATTTAAAAAAAGTAGCTAGACTGTAAATATATCATATAGAAGTGATTACTTCCATTTTGTTTGTTTTTGCATCTCCCATATATCCTGGAGACCTCTGAAAATTCTGCACTTGTAGACAAAGGGGATTCAGTGGCCATTTGCCACGTGGTCACTCTTTCTTCATCTGTGAGGTAAACTCCCACTAAAATTCCTACAGTGTGATAGCACAAGGCCTTCAATGCTTAATTCCAAAAACATTTACTTCAAGTTTCAACACAAGAAGTGAATGTATGACATGTTCTAAAAAATTCTTATATCTTTTTCTGTGTCCTGAAAAATTATGCATGACTTCTAATTTGTAATATGTTCATTAGGAAATAGAGGAAGCCAACCCACTAGTTTCCCAAAGGAGAAGAGAAATGTTGGATTTCCCTGTTACACTTCCATCACCTTAGTTATAAAGACAGAATCAGTTCATCTTGCCCTTTGGAAGCAGGGACAAAGTCATTTCTAAAACTTTGATCTCTAACCGCACTTACTAAAACAGCCTGGTGAAGAAGGGTGGCGTCCTCTGGAATTACTTTTTATACAAGATAGTAACTTTACCAGTAGAGGGCTGAGACACCACCGAAGGCAATATAGTATAGGATTATTACCCATTATTTTGAGTAGAAAAGAGCATAGATGAATGCAGAATCTCAGGCCTGCCCCACACCTATTGCATCAAAATGTTCATTGTAGCAAGATACCCAGGTGATTACTATGCACATGAAAGCTTGAGAAACACTGTTTTAATTTCTCTCTTTGAATTCTTAATCACTGCAAAGTGAACAAAAATCATTGATTTTGGTAGGAAGAGGAGAAGGTATTCTCTCTTAATCTCTGTTCAAAATTTCCCCAAGTACAACAACAGCATGCCAAGATGGGCAGACAGTAGATGCTCAATAAACACAATTCAGTGCAGCGGACCTTAAATTACCACCTACCCCAGGTCCTGATCTCACCCAGGGTTACTGAAGCTACTTACCAAAGAAAGGAATGATTCTTAAGAAATTTCTGTTTTTTACAAAATATTCATCTACCCTGTCTCCCCACCTTTGGATTATACATGGATATTCACAGAAATTCTTTATAATGCTGTCAAAGAACAGTAAAAACACCATTTGTTTAAGCTGTCTTATATCAAGATTTCACTGTATGTACTTATGTTTTAGGAGACACGATCTGAGCTGTATTTATATCTGATTTTGTAAAATAGCATTTTAATGAGGTTGTATCTTTGTAAAAAGTAGAGAGGAAGACACACAAACAATGGGCAAGACAGTGTGATTATATAACTGAAAACATCAGTTGAATAAAAATAGAGGTTAAAAAATACTGTGATTCATACCAGCATATTTAGACACGCAAATCAAAGAAATTTCATGTATATTGCATAAATCATGGTTGGAATTAACTTGTTCATCTATTAGTGTTTATAAAATCAGGCATTTTGATTAACAAACAGCAAAAATAGTTTTTATCTGATGATTTAAAAATTATTTAGATCTTTTTACAGATACAAAGTTAAAGATTTTATTTTATGGCATAATGTCACACAAAAACTACACTATCTTCCTTAAAAATGAGATAGTTGTATTTACCCATTTATTTTTTAATGAAATAATTTATCTCATATTCTGGCTTTTTCAAAAGCAGGCAATAATATTTCCTTGATATCATCATTCCAATTATGACACTGTCAATCTAATTATATACATAAAATACTAGGAAGAAATAATTAACCACAAATAATCACACAAAAGTCAGCAACATTGAACATGTAAATCCTAGGAAACCTAGAAGCCTCTAATATAAATCACTTGAAAAGGGGATTGCAACCTAATAGATTAATTGCTAACCCATAGCACTGACTCATTGAGGATGGCCACAGAATTGGAAGTTATGAAATGTTAGTTATTTCATTAAAGGATTTATGCTAACCTTTAAAAATAAATTTCAGTTTGGATCAGATCCAAGAAGAATCCATATTTCAGTGAGGCAGAAGACTATATGTCAAGAAAGAACTTCCAGTCCTCGAATTCCCCACTCTCACCCCTTGAATTTCCTCTCCTGAAAAATATATGGCAATATAGTTTTACCAGATCTGAGCTTTTCAGAAATAAGTAATGATCTTATTGAAAAGTTAGGAAGCCAGGGAATTCTTTAGAGAATTACTTTGTCCTCCAGAGAATTCTTGCAGTGTACACATATCCTTTGGGTGCTCAATATACATTTGTTAGAAGTTAGTATTATTGACTTGCTCTTAATAAGACTGAACACTACTAAATAACAGCTTAGAATTTAACAAGGACAACTCCATTTTCTTAGTCAGGTAGTTGAAATGTTATTGATTTTTTTGGTTTTCCTTGAGAAGATACATTGCTGAAAATATTCTTTATATATAAGCACTGTTAAATTGAAAACATTATAGTAGGAGCACTCCCAGGGATTTATAAATAAGTATTTATACAAGAGTTTTTTGCTTTTTCTGATTAAAGTCAATTAATATTTATAGTGAACCCTGCAAAAACAGTGATTCAAATAATTTTTTAAAAAATGACGTTTCAGATTCATTAGAAATTGCCATACACACATAATTCTTAAAGATTGTTGAAAGGTAAGGGGAATGAGATTGGTTCTACTAGTCTGCCAGTTTAAAGTCATCATTTAACATTTAAAAAGAACCACAGTCATTAAAACAGTAAGTTTGACAGGAATAAACACAAGTAGAATAGACTAGAAAAGTAAGGTACAGGACTAACAGTATATGAGAACTAAGTATATCCTAAGATGTCATTTCAAATTAATTACTTAGTAAATGATCTTGTCTATCCATTCATGCAAGTAAATGTACACTTCAAAATACTGGCAGTTTAAAGATATAATGTATGAAATGAAGCTATCAAAGTATAAAAAATTACAATTAATTAAATATTAAGTAGTTTTAAAAACTAGTCCTGAGATGGGAACAGGTTCCTAAGCAAGGCATGATGCCCAAAAGCCATTAAATATTTTAACAAATTTAACTTCCTGAAATTTAAAGCTAACCTATGGTAAAAAATAAAATAAAAAAATTTTAAATCACTGCACTGACAGAAAATATTTGCAATACATTTAAAAAGTAGTTAATGTCCCAAACATATAAAAAAAAAAAACTCCCATTTACAAAGAAAAAAAGAAAAATAGTGCAATAGAAAAAAAAATAAGTCATGGATAAGAACAAATAACTCACAAAATTAAAATAATAACTGGTAGACTTTAAAATAGTTGTTCACCCTTACATCTAATTAAGGAAATGAAAATTAAACACCATATAGATTTCATTTTAAGTGAAATATTAATAACTGTTAATAAAGTTTCAAAAGGTACACTATCATTGACAGTTTAAATAGGAGCAATCTTCTTGGAGAATAACTTAGTAAGACCTATTAATATTTCTTTTTTTTTAAGATTTTATTTATTTATTTGACAGAGAGAGACACAGCAAGAGAGGGAACACAAGCAGGGGGAGTGGGAGAGGGAGAAGCAGGCTTCCCGCGGAGCAGGGAGCCCGATGCGGGGCTCAATCCCAGGACCCTGGGATCATGACCTGAGCCGAAGGCAGATGCCTAACGCCTGAGCCACCCAGGCACCCCAGACCTATTAATATTTCTTAATGTGATGCTCAGTAAATATATTTTTAATATTTAGCCTAAAAAATAAAAAGAGCAATACATAAGAATGTATGTATAAGATATTAAATGCACTGTTGTTCTCAATATAAAAAAACTGGGGGTGCCTGGGTGGCTCAGTGGGTTAAGCGTCTGACTTTTGGTTTCAGCTCAGGTCTTGATCTCAGGGTCAAGGGACAGAGCCCCATGGAGGGCTCCAAGCTCAGCAGGGAGTCTGCTTGCCTTCTCCCTCTGCCCCTCCCCGCACTTGCCCAGGCTCTCTCTCTCTAAAAATAAAATAAATAAATCTTTAAAAAAACTGGAAAAATATAAATATGCAGTGAGAAAGAGAACAGTTAAATAAATTAATTACATTCATATAATCAAAATATCATACAGCCATCACAAATAACTACTGATTCATAAAGAAATCCACTAATGAATTGGTAATTGAAAAAGTACATTGATTCCTAAAAATAAGTACTTTTTTCAAATGAATGAATACATTAACTGTTCAATTATTATCTTAATGGATCTACCTATATAAGCATCAAAAATTCTGGTCTTGTAGTAGTTCCTACTAAAAGAGAGGATTAGAAGAAAAGGATGAGGGAGAGGGATTAACTTCATTTTGTCTCTAAGTGGTAAGATTATGAGATTTTCACTTTTTTTTCTAATTTTCACATTCTGGAAATTAAATATATATATATATACATATATATATATATATATATATATATATGAGTCTCTAGCAATGAAAGTTTGTTTTCTTTGAACACAATATATTACATCAAACAAATTTATGCCTTCTTAGTATGAACAGAACTGTCTACTTTTCAAGAAAGTTTATTGATTTGGCTTGAAAAGAAACATTAAATCCAAATATCCTTGTAATAAATACAGAATACAGAAAAAGTATGTAAAAGCTAATAAGCTGGGGCACCAGGGGTGGTTCAGGCGGTTAAATGACCGACTCTTGATTTCGGCTCAGGCCATGAACTCGTGGGTCATGAGATTGAGCCCCGTGTCGGGCTCTGCACTCGGCAGGGAGTCCACTTGAGATTCTCTCTCTCCTTCCCCCTCTGCCCCTTCTCCCACTTGCGCGCTCACTCTCTCTCTCTCTCTCTCTCTCTCCCCCACTCTACCCCCAGATAAATAAAATTAAATTAAATTAAATTAAATTAAAATAAAAAGCTAATAAGCTTTGTTGATTCTTCTGATAGGGGTTTTGGAAGCTAACTTCTTAAAGTTAGCATGTGCCAGGTAATGGTGTATTAATGAAGATATGAATGTAATGGGAAGCAAAAACAAAACATAAAAATCACTTTTCTTGAACACAGCAGACTCCCATAAAAATAGAAACCCCATTTTACAAGTAAGAATTTAAGGCCCTACAACTCTAATAATACAATCAGCTAATATAAACAGAACTATGATTTAAATTTTCAGCACTCCTAATTATTGTTCCTTTTTCCTTTTATGGACTACCTGTGCGTTATGGCATGTGTTTCTTGACATATTTCTTGAATATGGTTCAATGGCAAGCAGCATCCTTTTCCAGTTGTCTCTAGTTTGCCTTATTATAGTGGTTCTCAAACTTCAGTGTGCATGAGTATCATCTGGAAGGCTTGTTAAAACACAACCTGCTGGACCACATCCCCAGAGTTTGTGATTCAGCAGGTAAAGGGTAGGCCAAAAATGTGCATTTTTCATAAGTTCCAAGGGGGATGCTAATGCTACTGTTCTGAGGATCTCACTTTTGAGAACCACTGTCTCATTGTGCTCCAGAGATTGGGAAGTAAAACTATGTTTTCCAGATTCCCTAGCAGCTAAGGATCTGGATGTGATTCAGGTTCCATCAATTAGATGCCATCTCCTGGGATTTGGAGAATGAACAAAAGGCAGAAGCTAATTTCATGTTCATTCTGGCTGTTTTCTGCTAGCAAGCAGGTGTATAGAGAACTAGGGTTTTTCTACAGTAACATTCCTGTGTCCAGCTTCCAGCAGAGGTGGCAGCTGGGTACCGAGAGGCCTTTGTAGTGGCAGGGGCAGCGGCAATAGTCACAAAAGTGGCCCCATTTCAGCTTCCTATTCCCTAGACCATGGCATCAGCACTGAGACTCTCATTGGCCAACTGCATCCCCAACTTCCAACTTGGCAGCGATGGTAGCTCCCCTGATGGGTGTGGGTTCCACGCATTTGGGAGTCACACTAAAAGGCCTAGCATAATCCCTGCTTCTTC
This sequence comes from Eumetopias jubatus, assembly GCF_037043125.1. Taxonomy (NCBI): domain Eukaryota; kingdom Metazoa; phylum Chordata; class Mammalia; order Carnivora; family Otariidae; genus Eumetopias; species Eumetopias jubatus. The sequence goes on from NW_028274812.1 coordinate 93,488,682, forward strand.
CAGCCCTTTCACTGGTTTCCTAAGCACATAATTATCTTTCTATTTAAAATTTCTAGGGTGGTTTCTGTTCTCGCTAATGAATCCCGACCCAATAGAAAGGTAAAGATGTTAAGATAAGGTTCAAAGAAAAGAAATTTCATCTGTGATTCAATCCTGCATAACCATAAGCAAATTACACACTTAGTTTCTCTAAAAAGACATGCCTCAAACTAAAAAGTGTGCCATACTACCTAACAGAAATGCCAAGATATTTAGAAAAATAAGGGAAATTTCCCCAAACCTAACTAGACTATAGTTTGGAAGCTCATTACTTATTATAGAATACATGTTAGTCCTCAAATGATAAGACACCAGAACTGGAAGGGATCCTAGAGGTTATCTATTCTAATTGCTCTTGCAGATACTCCTGCCCTTGTACAGCAGAAAGGGACACTGAAATTCAGAAAACTTAAATGACAGCCTATACCCAAGCCCAGGACTTCAAATCTAATTCCTAACAGTTAATAGGTTAGGTGGGTTATCTGATTTAATGTTAGAAATAGTTACCACCCTATATACCACAATGTGTACACAATCTTTTTATGCTGATATGTTTCCTATACCTTAGTGTATTCTGTATTATAGTGTAAGGCAAAGTGTGTTTTATCAGGTGATGAGAAGAGATTGCATGGATAGTTATAATTATATGCACTGTACAGTTTGTGGTGTTTTTGTAAGTCTTACCTCATAAACTTAAATGATTCTTTTTCTTCCCCCAGTGATTCTTTCCACAATCCTGTGGACATTAGTTACCGTTTAGGGGCGCCAGAATAAAATTCAATACACATACTGTATCTACTCTGTAATTGAAGCCCCAAATGAATGTGACTCACACCAAAAATTCTGTTGAGCTTCTTGAAAGAAAAGGTATCTTACAAGATAGTCATAGTGATGTAAATTTATTTTTACACCATTTTATATATTTATGAAGAAAAAAGCTATCCTAAATCTTTAGAATCCACCTAGAAAAAAACTCAGAAATACAAAATTGTCTGAGTCCATCGAATCAGTGTACTTAATGTCTATAAGATACCTGTGGGCTCAGAATTATGTGCTCAAGAGAGAAAGCATACTTCTAGAAATCAGGGCTTTGTTCTCCAGGAAACAGTAAAGGCAGTAATCAAAATGAAATAAAGGCACCCAATGAAGATTCCCATAGGTAAAACTGCTTCCTAAGTGGATGTTTGATTGCTCTCAGCTTCTCCTTTTATGTTCATCTTTCTACCACAAAACCCATTCTCTGTGGCACTTCATAAGGTTGCTAATGATTTACTGTTGGAAGATGCAGGTGTCTAGAGGGGAGATACACAGAAATAGTGCAATTTTTTTTTAATGTAGGAGTGTTGGACAGAAATAGATTTTAAAATTCTTGTTCCATTACTTTTATTTAGAAAAGAAGAATGCATTTCCCCCATATTTGCTCTGGTTATCTTAAATCTATGTTTATTTTAATAACTGAGTATTATTAGTATATAGATTACTATAAGCAAATTGTAAAGAATATAGTTTACCTTGGTATGTTCTTATTTCGCTTTCATCTTTTTCGTTGCCCTATAGGCTCTCCCGCAGGGTCACAATCAGGAATGGTATTGTCATGGCCTTTATTCAAAAATTAACCTCCCTCTCTTTAGGGCTCTATTAACACTCTCAACTATTCATTGTGGCTAATTTTTACCTACATGTAAGAAGACAGGTCATCTAATAAACAATTCAGACTAAAGTATGAAAGACTAATGCCCCCCTACATTTCCATTTTAAAAGAAGTCCGTTACTAACTAAATGAGTTTCTAAATTATGAAATTTTAATCTGATGGGAGACACTGAAATTTTACTTCAAATGCAGTTTTCTTTTTAATCTATCTGATAAGGAGAAAAATCACCCAACCATTGGTGTATACTGTATATTGTGCTTCTCAAAAGTTATTTTTTGTTCAAAATACACAAACAAGAAAATATATCAGTTTCAAATGATAACAACTGGCAACCAACCTGATTATCAGTGTTAATAGCCTTTTTGGATGACTGCCAGCCATGTGGGGCAAGGACTAAACATGATTCTAAAATAGATCAATTTTCAATTATGACCCTAAATAATTTCTTACATTCTATATCTTAAGAAAAGAAATAGTAAAATTTAAGGCTACTTATGATAGTCCTTAAATGGAAAAATCAAAGTTGAGCCCAACTTCCCTCCCTCCGGTTTGTGAGGCTATGAATACTAACACACCTTCCTTCCCAGATTTCTGGGAAGGCTTTAGAGAAATGTGGCCCTTCAATATCACAAAGTTATCATATATGAGGAAGATGGCTTGAGGTTTTACTGTGCAGGGAATTTTCTTTCTCAAAATCAGAACTCACTTCTTTATAGAGGTCAGGGTATTCACTAATGAATCCTTAGATAATATTCTTCGGGAACGGTGGCGATGCTGTTGGCAACCTAAGTCTAACAGATCACGTACACAGAGTATTAAATACATCCTATATATAGCCTGGACACAGCTAAGGTACTGCATATACTGCAAGTACTGAATGTTCTCTAACATTCCAATGAAATGTGTGTAAACCACAGGAGAGAATGTATTCACTGGTTTTTGAACCCTGCTAGCTCTCAGTTCTGCTCTACACAACTGGATCCTTTCTCTATCCAAGACTGCTGCTTTTTTCTCTGAGTCTCCCCAATCCTGAAAAGCACCCTTATCTACCCATTCCCCAAGTGGGTGTGCCCCTGCTCAGACTGTCACTGAAGTTTCAGAAGTTACAAAGTGAGGGTGGGGCAAGGAAGAGCCAACCAAAAATTTACTGACCAAGAGCTTATTACGAGAAACCAGACATTCATGTGTATAAATCATCCTTCATCCATGCTCATTTACCATCCCACTGCAGAGCATTCTGGCTTTCCTTGGGTTGTTGGCCTCCTTTCTCCACCTTCCTTTCAGTGACACTCTCCATCCCCCACTTCCCCTTTCTTTACCTTCTGTAGGAAATTTGAACAGTCTCATTTTATTATGAAGAACAATTTAATGTTTGCCTGTCTTTCTTCTCAGCCCTCCCAGCTATGTCTAAGCCCCATTTTTCACAAGCAAATGCCTCATTTAAGCATTCTGCCAAATAAAAAATGTCAACGGGAGAAAAATTATTCCATTCCTCTAAGTTACAGATGCAAACACATTATCTATATTTTCTCTTCAATATGTGTGTATAAATATATTTCTAAATACATTTATGGATACATATATATATTTAAACTGTAATAATTAAATTTGGTTTAGGTTTAATAAGAACTTATTGTACACAAGCCAAATAATATTTAAACTTTTTTATAAATTTACATACCCGCAAGTTTGGCTGGTTCATTGCTGATAGAATCATCTTGTGTTAGTACAAAAGTTGTTCAGGATCTATGTTCTGATTGGTATATCCATAAAAGTATATTTGACGTTAAGAGAAAATAATGTTTACTGTGCCCTAGAATAGATTCTAATCTGAAAGAAAATTCAATAAATAATATTGAACCTATTAGCTTATGGTTAAATGTCATGCCTAACAACAAGTGAGTTGTATCTGAGGTAGTTGTCAAGGGCAGATTCTGAAAATACTTTCGGAGTATATTCTTCCCCACATAACTGACAGACTGCCATAGCAACATCCATTGCTTCTGCCTCTGTAGTGAATGGAAAAAAGTATGTATCAAGTTACTGAGGGTAAGTATGAAAGTATATATTTTACCAGAAAAAGTTTTGTACCATAAAACTTAGGGCCCAAAATCACAATGGAGATACTTAGAATCTTAATTATCCCTCCTGTCATTGATGATCACTTATCAATGCAAATAGCAAAGAAAAAATTATTTTAATTAATGTGCATATTAAAGGGAGGAAGAAACTATGCTTTCATGACTGATGTTCTCTATATGAATAATTGCCTCATTAACCTTATGGTATCAACTCTGCCTCATTATGAAGGTCAAATAAATGGATTTATGTATTTCTGAGTAGCAGAAAATTGTATACAAAGTATTAAAAGTGCTACTAATCCATTTGTCAGAAAGATAAAATTTAAAGGGCAATCCTAAAAGTTAAATGAAATAGTCACAGAGCCACAATATATAACATATACGACTGCTAACCTTTACATTATTTGTGCAAAGAAAATATGATGTGTCAGGATGGCTTTGTAAGTAGACTCTTCAATAAACCAACATAAACTACATGCATTCCAGGAATAAAGTATGATCAAAGCAGAAGTGTTTATACAAAACTTTAAAAGTACAAAGGCACAAGTCCTAAAAAGGAGTTTAGAATGGTAAGACAGAATATAACCATGGCTCTGATTATACAAAAATTAAGTAGTGTGCTATTTTTAGGATATCACTTCAAGAAGTGTCAGGATTCCTAACCTATGTTAAATGACCATATCAATATTGTTGCCCAAAATTTTTAGAAGTAATTATCCATTCCATTGACGTTAACTCTCTCTACAACAAATTGATCATGAACAAGAAATTTTCACTATAACTGGACTCCTAGTATCATAGAAATTGCTAAAAGTTAAGGGACAATTGATTTAGTTAAAAAAGGCTAAGATGCTAATTAATACCTTCTGGATTTTCAAAGGTCTAGAAAAGTAACAAACTCAAATACTAATATTTACTGTAATCCAGAATTCTGTAACAGCCTTAGTCATTATAGTAAAACAGGACAAACATGTACTTCTGCTTGCATCAAAGTATTCTTGAATCTGAATGAAAAAGTACCTTCCTATAGTTGGATGATTTTGTTATATTTAAATAAATTTTTAATTTTAGAACAGTTTTTATAGAAAAGTTGCAAGGATAGCATAGAGTTCTCATGTACTCTGTATTCAGTTTCTCCTACTATTAACATCTTATATGGTACATTTGTCACAACTAATGAGCCAATATTGATACATTATTATTAACTAAAATCTACACTTTATTTGGATGTCATTACTTTCTCCTTAATGACCATTTTCTGTTCCATGATCCCACTCAGGATACCACATTACACTTAGTTGTCATGTCTCCTTAAGCCTCTCCCAGCTGTGACATTTCTCAGGCTTTCCTTATCTTTGATGACCTTGGCAGATTGGGGGAGTATTGGTTATATATTCTGTAGAATGTCCCTTGATTTAGGCATGTCTGATGCTTTTCTCAAGGTTAAAGTGGGGTTATGGGTTTGGAGAAGGAAGGTCACACAGGTAAAATGCCATTCTCAACACATCCAGGGTGTATGGAACCAACATGACTGTTGATGTTGACCTAGATTACATGGCTGTGGTAATATTTGTCATCTTTCTCCAGTGACAAGCCTGGAAAACTTTTAATAAATGTTAGTATGAGTTACAGAGTTGAATTTCCTTCTCTTGAAAAATGGGACATACACCCAGCTGTCTAGTAAGGATTAGGACAGTTTCTCTCCAGAAGCAAAAGTTAAGAAGTCTCAAATTCTCTTCCAACTCTCAAGTTCAAAACTCCCATTCTCCCTGAATTCTCTCTTGCTAATAGCATAAAAGTGCAATTTCTGTGTTATAAAGAAATTGATGGATGATCCTAAACATATATCTTAAGGCCAAGAACTAATTGAGACCCCAAAGTGACAGTGTTTGAATCACACTGAATTGAGTTTACTTTTTAAACTCGATTTTTGGAATGATTTCTGGATTTCAATAGCATTGTTAGGTAGAATGTCTAACTTACAAATAGTAGAGAACCTGTAAGCTCCAAATACATCAATAAGAGAAAATAAAGCAGTGGGCCAGGAGGAAACTTAAAGGAAAGAACTGTGGCAGGATGGGGAGGGTGATGATGTATGGGAGGGAAAGAATTGTCAGAAATTTATTTTCAAATAGATCAAAGTCATAGTTTCACAAACATTAAAGTTCCCCAGCCTTTACTAAGTGAATTGAAGATTGCTTTTAACTTCTATTATTGCACTAATTTAAGAGCTCCTTGTATTCAGAGGCTTAGAGTCTAATAAGAGGAACAAGGAAAGACTAAATAAATGTAAGGATCACAGGAAGAGCTATTACACACATCTGACAAGAGGAAGTAGGTCCAGAAAAGCTCTATAAAGGTGCTAAGGCATAAATACATTTCAGAAGGAAAGATAAACTGGATTAAAGGGGAATATAATAAATCTTTTGAAAGAATTAGTTTCTCCAAAAACACCTTCTGATATATTACCATTCTTAGGTGATGTTTTTTTTACACACATACACATATTATAATTTATACTCTTTATTAATACACCCCACTGTGGTTTGTTGTGGAACTTGTATGTGTGTATATAGTGTGTGTGTACTTCATTTGGAAAATATGTCCCACTATCTCTTAGCTGAAATAGAGGACAAATAAAACAGCTCCCAGCACACAAGGGAAGGGGCAGTCTGACTTCTCCAATAACACAAAGCTCAAGTGGGTCAGAGGTGATCTTAATTGAGATGACCTTATAGCTATCTGCCATTTCCCAAACAAGTCAATAAAATAGGAAATAAGATGAAAAGGATAGAAAAATATGAAAACTTTGTTTCCTTGGTCAGTTACTGACTGCAGGATAATCATACAAAAACCAGAGACAAATAAAAGCTAAAATGGAAACCAGCAGATTGTGTGGTACCATTTAATTTAATCAACACAGATAAAGGTTAAGATCATAAACTCCTAAAACAAAATGTGGGGTTCAGATCCCAGCTCTGACACTTCCTAGGTATATGGCCTATCTGTTCCTCCATTCATCATATATAAAATAAGGAAAATAATAGAACCTATCCCATATCCATCAGGTAGTTGTAAGACCACCTTTAAACAATTTAATATCTGTGATTTATTTAAGAACAACTCTGACATGTAGTAACAATCACACAAGTGTTAATTGTCATTATTATTTCTTGTAGCAGCTAAGAGTAGTACTCTACCACTGTCCTATGTAAGCACTCTAGAATTAAATAAACTAAGTTTGAGCTCTTACCAACTATGTGTGACCCTAGCCAAGTCATTCATCCTCTCTGTTTTCTCAACTTTAAAATAGGGCTTCTGAGGAGTAAATAAACCATGTATATATAATCCTTAAGACAACATATTACACATTAAAGAGAATCAGTAATAGTGTTTGTTGTGATTATTAACGTGCCATTAAGCACTGGCCAGATAAAAAGTAGCAGAAAATCAAGAAAGAGAAGCTGCTTTAATGGAAAGTGATAAACCTTAGCACTGGCTATAAATATAAATGCCTTTGAAGAGTCGCAGAAACCTATGGAGAGAGGGTAGTGCACTGCTACTTTTGAGGCCACAGCAAATTCTGCTTATTGTTGTTATTAAAACATATTTTATGAGTTAATATTTTGCTTTGAAAGCAGAGCACCAGATTGTCTAGCAGGCTGTTTCTTCTAGATTTGTGGGATGTGGACTAATGCAAAAGAAAAATAAACCTACTGAAAATTATTTGTATACTTCACACTCTAAACATTTTTGTGCAATAGTTGAGTACTAATTATCACATACATGTAAAAAAAATTAAGTAAGGCCAGGGAAAGAAACACACAAGATGATTAGAGGTAACAATGGGGCCTGATGCTCACACAAGGCCTGGAATAGTGTTTGTTTCCAATAGCTAGATGAAATAAACTACATAGCTCATGGACTACTGAGTAGAATACAGAGAAGGAGCTAAACTCAGAAGAGGGGAATAACTAAGCCCAGACAGAGAACTGCTCCAGGCCCATCTAACAATTCATAAAAACAAGAGACAAAATGATAAAATGGGTTCCAAATAATTTCATTCTAGGACAAAGCTCAAAAACATTTAGTGGGGTACAAATATATTCAACAGATAACAGACAGAACAAATAGACAACAATAGCAAGATAGTAGATTTAAAAATAGCCCATAAACTGATCATATTAAATATAATAGTCTAAATAGCCCAATTAAAAGGCAGATTGTCAGACAGGATAAAAAAAAATAAGAACCAACTATATGCTGTATACATGAAACACACTTAAGTATAAAGATACAAATAGGTTAAAATGTAAATGGTGGAAAATAGGGGTGCCTGGGTGGCTCAGCTGGGTAACTGGTCAACTCTTGATTTCGGCTCAGGTCATGATCTCGGCGTCCTGGGATCGAGCCCATTTTTGGGCTCCCTGCTCATGTTCTCTATTACTTGGGCATCTTAAATTTGATGAAAGACATGACTATAAATTTCCAAGAAGCTTAATGAACTCCATTAGGATGAATTCAAAGAAACCCACACTGAGACACATTATAGTCAAACTGTCCAAAGACAGAGAGAATTTTGTAAGCAACAAGAGAGATACAACTAGTCACATACAAAGGATCCTCCATAAGATTACCTACAGATTACTCATCAGAAACTGTAGGCCAGAAGGCAGTGTGCTGCTATATTCAAAATGCTAAAAGAAAAAACACCTGTGAACCAAGATTCCTATATTTGTCTTTCAAAAGCGAGGAGGAATTTAAGACATTACCAGATACATAAAAGATGAAGAATTCATTGCCACTAGACCTTCCCAGCAAGAAATTAAAGGACACTAGACAGTAATTGAAAGCCATATGAAGAAATAAAGGTCTTGGTAAAGGTTAAAGCATGGGCAATTATATAAGAAAGGACGATTGTAATTGTAACAATAGTGTGTGACTCCGCTTTTTGTTTTCTACATAATTTAGCAGACTAATATATTTTAATAAAACAAATAATAGTCTAGAAGTTACCATTATTATAACTATGGTTTTGAACTCCACATTTTGTTTCCTACATAATCTTAAAGACAAAGGCATCAAGAAATTATTAGTTTATGTTTTTGGACACACATGTATAAAGATGTAATTTTGTGTCATCAACAATAGAAAAGGATGGGGACAGAGCTATTAAAGGAGTAAAAGTTTTGTATGTTATTGAAGTTAAGTTGGTAGATATTGAAATTATAGTGTTATAACTTTAGAATGTTAAACGTAATCCTATGGTAACCAAAAGAAAACACCTATAGGATATACACAAAAAGAAATGAGAAAAGAATTTAAACATTTCACTATAAAAAAATCAACCACACACAAAGGAAGACAGTATGCAGGAAGTGAGGAACCAAAAAGCTGTCAGGCATGTAGAAAACAAATAGAAAAATAACAGAAGTCCTTCCTATCAGTAATTACCTTATTTATTGCATTTACTTATTTATTTATTTATTTTTTAGTAATCTCTACACCCAACATGGGGATTGAACCCATTACCCCGAGATCAAGAGTCACATACTCTCCTGACTGAGCCAGCCAGTAATTACTCTAAATTGAATTGGATTACTCTCTTTTCAAAGTACCATGCAAAAAAAACCTTTATTCATTTTTCTATAATGGTAGTTATTACTCAAATAAATGGTATTTTTAAAACACATGAAAGTAAACAGAATTCACTGAGATTTCTATATTTAAATAAATTACTATAATATTGTTTTTAAAAAGAGAATGACAAAGAGAGAATCTTGAAACCAAAAGCAGATTCTTCGAAAACACTAACAAAACCAACAGACCTTTAGTTAGACTGTGATGGTTAGTCATGTGTGTCAATTTGGCTAAGCTGTTAGTGTTAATCAACAACAAACACTAATCTAGATGTTATTATAAAGGCTGTATTGGTAATGTTTCTTTAGAATTAGTTTCCCTTACCAATTTATAAACTACCCAGGAAAAATGAGAGAGGATTCAGCCTCTTAAATCAGGAATAAAAGTAGACCGTTGCTACTAATGTTGCAGAAATAAAAAGAATATAAGGAAATATTATGAACAATTGTATACTAATTAAATTCAAGAAAAATGACAAATTCCTAGAAACATAAAAACTACCAAAACCAACTCAAGAAGAAACTACCTGAATAGACCTATATCAAGTAAAGAGATTGAGCAATTGAAAAACTTTTCAAAAAAAAAAAAAACAAGTCCAAAATGGCTTAGCTGGTGAATTCTACCAAAAATATAAAGAATCATTAATACCAATCTTTCACAAACTCTTCCAAAAACTAAAATAGTATGAAACACTTCCTAACTCATTCCCTGAAGGCAGTATTACCTTGATTCCCATATTCCCTAAGTTGATCTATAAATTCAAAGCAGTCAATAAAAATCTTACCTGCTTCTTTTTCAGAAATGGGTAAGTTGGTACTAAAATTCATATAGAATTTCAAGGACCATGAAAAGCCAAAACTATCTTGAAAATAAGTACCAAGTTGGAGGACTCACCCTTCCCAACTTCAAAACTTACTATAAATCTACAGTAATTAAAACAGTGTGGTACTGGCATAAAGATAGAGCAATCAAATAAAATTGAGAGTCAAGAAAAAAGACTCATCTATTTATAGCAAATTGATTTCAACAAAGGTGCACAGACCATTCAATGGGGTAAGTTAATAGTCTTTTCAACAATTGTTGGTGGGACAACAGGGAATAAAGCTGGCCTCTACCTCAAACAATATATAAAAATGAATTAAAAAATGGATGAAAGATCTAAATGTAAGAGTTTAAAGTATAAAACTCTCTAAAGAAATCATAGGTTTAAATCTTTGTGACCTTGGGTCAAGCAATAATTTCTTAACATGACATCAAAAGCACAATCAACAATAACAAAAAATAAATTGTACTTCATCAAAATTAAAACTTTTTGCATCAAAGGGCAGTATCAACAAAAAAAAGATGACCCACAAAACAAGGGAAAATATTTACAAATCATATATCTGATAAGAGTCTAGTATACATAGCATATAAAAACATTCTGAACTAAACAAAGGGACAAATGACCCAATTTTAATAAAAAGAGGCAAAAGACTTGAGCAGACATTCCTCCAGAGAAGATATGCAAATATCTAAAAAACACATTAACAGATGCTCAATGATATTAGTTATTAGGAAAACCAAAACCACAATGAGAAACCACCTCACATCTCCTGGAATTGAGGTAATTATTTTTGGTGGAAAATAACTAGTATTGGTAGGATGTAGAGAAACTAGAACCTTTATACAATGCAGGTAGGAATGTAACATGGGGCAGCCTCTACGAAAAACAGTTTGGCAGTTCTTCAAAAAGTTAAATATAGAATTACCATATGATGCAGAAATTCCACTTCTAGTTATTTACTCAAGAGAACTGAAAACATGTACGTACAAAAACTTGTACATTGAGACTCAGAGCAGGATTATTTATAATAGCTAAAATGCAGAGACAACCCAAATGTCTATCAACTGATGAACAGATTTAAAAAAAAGCTTTATTTATATCCATAGTATGGAATATTATTCAGCCACAAAAAAGGAATGAAGTACTGATTCATACTAAAACACGGATGAATCTCAAAAACATGCTAAGTGAAAGAAGCTTGATGAAAAAATCCAGACTGTATAAAATGTGGACATTTATATGAAATGTCCAAAATTGGCAAATTCAGATAGAAAATAGTAGATTAGTGATTGCCAGGGCCTAAAGGGAGGTGGGGAATGGAGAGTGATAGCTTAATAGAAATGAGGTTTCTTTTTGGAAATAATGGAAATTAAACTGACTAACGAAATTCTTGGGCTATACATCATATATACTAGAGCAAAATCTCTGATGGTGAAGTTTCAAAATATGCTTTTGAATAAGCATGTCAGATGATTTTATTATGTTCTAAATTTTATGTATATGAATAAAAACATACTCTTGGATTATATATTTATATATATTCTTGGTTATACATATTCTTGGAAGAATATGACTTGACCCATACTATAACTGGGTATACTACGATGCTTTATAAACATTTTCAAAAAACATAGTAAAGTGTATGTACAGAATCAGCATAAAAAAGGATCACAACAATGACTTTAATGTTCCAAATACAATTATGATTGTTAGAAATATCTGAATTATATTCCAATTTCATTTCATGACTTCAGACAATCTAGATATTCTGTTTCTATTTTTATAAATGTTAGGATGGTGGAAAATATGATGAATGACATTAAATAAAATATAGAAGATGACTGGCCATCTATACTTCAAGTAATTAAGCTCTCAAAAAATTCTTTCAATTCTCAAATTCTGAGGAACTGATTATGGAGCTTGCATTTCTGATCACCTTCTTGTTGTCTCTCCTTCTGCATTTCAGTGCTTGTTAACACTCACTCCTGAGAGCAGGCATCAAAAGAAAAATGTAGAATTAATATCAACCAACTGTGACTTCTTAATAGCTCTGTTCATTTCTCACAGTGAGAAAAAAGTAAGGGGGATGGAATAGGACATCATTGTGATTATATAGAAATAGAAAAATATAGTTTGCCAGCATTGAACACATGCCAATGAAGTGAGAGGCTTCAGGTAGTCTTGAAAAGCACTGGAATTCTATTTGCTTACATTTATTCTTTTCTGCTAAAAAACAGAGTTTAAATGTTGCTTGTGCTTCAAGAAAAGGTGAAAAGTATCACAATATGTTTTCTAAAATGCTTTTTGACAATTACAAAACATATCATTCCACTATCACATTCCTCTTAATAACAGGGTGTCATTCTCATCTACATTTATATTGTTAGAAAGACAGATTTGGGTTCCAGAATGCCTGGGTTCAAATTCCAACTGTGCTATTGGCCAGATAAATTTGAACAGGGTGCTTCACCTCTCTGTGCCTCAGTTTTTACATGCATCATTTTAAAATCACAGTGTTCTTGCAGAGATTAAATAATGTATTGAGGTATTTATACATAATAAGTGTAAGGTATTAACTATTATTATTGTATAGTACTTTATATTTTTAAAAGAACTTTTTATATTATCATGTGTGGTACCTTTATATTTAAGGGAACATGATCTTTTTTTCCTAAAGTTTCTCCCTTAATTAACAAAATAGTGTTCATTCTAACTACCTAGAAAATAAAATAAGTAATAAAATACGAAATAAAAATGAAGGAATAAAATATGAAGAAAAAAAACACCCAAAACTCCTGAAGACAATCACTATAAATATTTCCTTTCATTCTTTTTTTACATTCTATGCATATTTTTATCTCATTGAGATTATAATAAATTAAAACCTATCAGATGGCAATACTCAAATTTTAGACCTACAAAAAGATCAATTTCATTTAGTATATAATGTTGTACCTTGCATTTTTGTCCATTTATTATAAACATTGATAATAAAATAGAAGAGTAGAGGTTATTATTCCCATTTTGTATTTTTTAAATTTTATTTTTTTTTCCATTTTTTTATTATGTTATGTTAATCACCATTTATTACATCATTAGTTTTTGATGTAGTTTTCCATGATTCATTGTTTGTGCATAACACCCAGTACTCCACGCAGAATGTGCCCTCTTTAATACCCATCCCCAGGCTAACCCATCCCCCCACCCCCCTCCCCTCTAGAACCCTCAGTTTGTTTCTCAGAGTCCATAGTCTCTTATGGCTCGTCTCCCTCTCCGATTCCCCCCCTTCATTTTTCCCTTCCTACTATCTTTTTTTTTTAACATATAATGTATTATTTGTACAGGTCTGTGATTCAATAGTCTTACACAATTCACAGTGCTCACCATAGCACATACCCTCCCCAATGTCTGTCACACAGCCACCCCATCCCTCCCACCGCCCACCACTCCAGCAACCCTCAGTTTGTTTCCTGAGATTACCCATTTTGTATTTTTAAAAACTGAAACTCAATATAGTTAAATAATTTATCTGACAGATGATCTATCAGTGTTGCAGGTAATAATAAAGTCTAGGTCTTTTAATTTCAAAGCATATGTATTCTCCCTTATAGTAATTCATCTTTTCAAATTGTTAGTGTAATAAATAAGAATACTTAAGTTTTTATTTCCAGCAGCTTCCTATCATTCTTCTGTCTTTATAAACTACCCATCTTCTCATTTCTTTTTTCTATTTCATGCACTCTTGATCATTGCTTGATGTCTTCATCATCAGTTCGCCCAAGGTCACATGTTCAATGCCCAAAAACTAATCCTAGTGTTTTAAAATCACCATACTACAAGTAATATAATGATCTCATCACCAAGATTATTAAGATTATTTCTCTATTTTTTATCTGCCCTCATTCTTAGGAAAAATATTTTAAAAAAATATTTTAAGCCATTTTTATTTATTTCACCACTCATTTTAGTATATATCTCCAAAAAATATTAATCTTCTCTCATATAACTGTAATGCCATTATCATATATAACCAAATCAACATTATACCTTAGAAGGTAAAATACTCAGCTCATATTCAAATTTCTTTGACTAAAAATGTGCTTCACATTTGATTTTTTAAATGGAGTATAATTGACATATTATATTAGTTTCAGGTGTACAACATAATGATGTGACAATTCTGTACATTATGAAAGGCTCACTACCGTAAGTATATTTACCATCTGTCACCACACAAAGTTATTACATTATTGACTAGATTCCCTATGCTGTAATTTTTATCCCCATAACTCTATTTCCTAAGTGGAAGTTTGTATCTCTTAACCCTTTACCTATTTCACCCATCCCCATTACTACCCTCCTTTCTGGCAACCACCCAACCACCAGTTTGTTCTCTGTATTTATAGGTCTGTTTCTGTTTTTTATTTATTTTGTTTTTAGACTCCACATACAAGTGAAATCATATGGTATTTGTCTTTCTCTGACTTATTTCACTTAGTGTAAGGTCCTTCCATGTTTTTGTGAATATTTCATTCTTTGTTATAAAGAAAGATATCAATAGTAATACAATGGTAGGAGATTTTAGCACCACACTTACATCAATGGACAGATCATCCAAACAGAAAATCATAAGAAAACAATGGCTTTGAATGATACACTGGACCAGATAAGACTAAAACAGGTATATTCAGAACATTCCATCCTAAAACAGCAGAATACACATTCTTTTCAAGTACTTACGCATGGAACATTCACCATAACAGACCACAGGTTAGGCCATAAAACAAGTCTCAACAAATTAAAAAAGATCTAAGTCATTCTGTGCATTCTGAACACAAAACTATGAAACTAGAAATCAACCACAAGAAAGAGCACAAATACATGGAGGTTAAATAACATGCTACTGAGCAATGTATGGGTCAACCAAGAAATCAAAGAGAAAATAAAAAAATACAAGGAGACAAAAAAAAAAATGAAAACACAATGGTCCAAAATTTGTGGATGCAGAAAAAGCCATCCAAACTTTATAGGAATACAGGCCTAATTCAAGAAGCAAGAAAAAGCTAAAATAAACCACCTAACCTTACACCTAAAGGCGCTAGAAAAAAAAACAAACAAAACTCAAAGCCAGTAGAAGAAAGGAAATAACAAAGATCAAAGCAGAAATAAATGAAACAGAAACTAAAAAAATATATAGAACAGATAATGAAACCAGGAGTTGGTTCTCTGAAGAGATCAAAATTAGTAAACCTTTAGCCAGACTCATCAAAAAAAAAAAAAAAAAAAGCAAGAGACAGGGCACCTGGGTAGCTCAGTCGGTTAAGCAGCTGACTGTTTCAGTTCAGGTCATAATCTCATGGGTCGTGGGATTGAGCCCTGTGTCAGTCTCCATGCAGTGGGGAGTCTGCTTGAAAGATTCTCTCCCTCTGCCCTCCCACCGTGCTCTCTCTCTCTAATACATTAAATAAATCTAAAAAAGAGAGAGGATTCAAATGAATGAAATCAAAAATGAAAGGGGAGAAATAACAACCAATACCACAGAAGTACAAACAGAATCTAAAAAAAATTCTATGGCAACAAACTAGACAACACAGAAGAAATGGCTAAATTCCTAGAAACATATAACCTTCCAAAACTGAATCAGGAAGAAATAGAAATTTTGAACAGACTGATTAACCACAATGGAATTGAATCAGTAATCAAAAAACCTCCAATAAGCAAAAGTACAGGACCAGATGGATTGACAGGTAAATTCTACCAAACATCTAAAGAAGAGTTAATATCTATTCTACTCAAGCTATTCCAAAACACAGAAGAGGAAGGAATGCTTCTGAGTTCATTCTATGAGACAAGCATTACCCTGATACCAAAACCAGAAAAAGACATCACCAAAAAAGGGAACTATAGACCAATATCTCTGATGAACATAGATGCAAAAATCCTCAACAAAATATTAGCTAATAAAATCCAAAAATACATTCAAAAAAATCATTCAACATGATCAAGCAGGATTTATTCCCAGGATCAAAGGGTGGGTTCAGCTATTTGCAAATCAATTACTGTGATACATCACATCAACAGAAGAAAGGATAAAACCATATGGTCATTTCAACAGATGCCTAAAAGGCATCTGACAAAGTATAACCACCATTCATGATAGAAACACTCAACAAAGTAAATTTAGAGGGAACATACCTCAACATAATAAAGGCCATATATGAAAAACCCACAGTGAATATCATCAAAGTCAATGGTGAAAAACCAAGAGTTTTGTCCCTAAGATCAGGAACAAGACAAGGATGTCTATTTTCACCACTTTTATTCAACATGGTACTGAAAATCCTGGCCACAGCAATCTGACAAGAAAACGGGATAAAAGGCATCCAAATTGGTAAAGAAGAAGTCAAACTTTCACTATTTGCAGATGGACATGATACTATATACAGAAAACCTGAAAGACTCCATCAAAAAACTACTAGAACTGATGAATGAATTCAGTAAAGGCTGCAGGATATAAAATCAATATACAGAAATCTATTGCATTTCTATACACTAATAATGAAGCAATGGAAAGAGAAAGAAAGCAATCCTATTTACAATTTCACCAAAAATAATAAAATGCCTAGGAATAAATTAACCTAGGAAGTGAAAGACCTGTACTCTAAACTGTAAGACAGTGACGAAAGAAATTGAAGATGACACAAACAAATGGAAAGATATTCATATCCATGCTCACGGATTGGAAGCCAAATACTGTTAAAATGTCCAATACTACCCAGAGCAATCTCCAGATTACTGCAGTCCCTACCAAAATACCGACAGCATTTTTCACAGAACTAGAACAAGTAATCCTAAAATTTGTATAGAACTACAAAAGTCCCCAAATAGCCAAAACAATCTTGAAAAAGAAAAACAAAGCTGGAGATAATGCAATTTCAGATTTCAAGTTATACTACAAAGCTGTAGTAATCAAAACAGTATGGCATAAAATAGACACATAGAGAAATGGAAATAAACAGAATGGCATAAAAATAGACACATAGAGAGATGGAACTGAACAGAATGCCCAGAGACCATGATTATATGGTCAATTAATTTTTGACAAAGAATATGAAATGGGAAAATGACAGTCTTTTCAACAAATGGTGTTGGTAAAATTGGACAGCTATGTGCAAAAGAATGATAGTGGACCACTTTCTTACACCATATACAAAAATAAACTGAAAATGGATTAAAGACCTAAATGTGAGACCTGAATCATAAAACTCCTAGAGGAGAGCACAGGCTGTAATTTCTCTTGACATTGGCCATAGCAACATCTTTCTAGATACATCTCCTGAGGCAAGGAAACAGAAGCCCAATAAACTATTGGGACTACATCAAAGTAAAAAGCTTCTGCACAGTGAGGGAAGCAATTAACAAAACTAAAAGGCAACCCACTGAATGAGAGAGGATATTTACAAATTATATATCTGAAAAAGGGTCAGTATCCAAAACATATAAAGAATTTATACAACTCATCACTCTAAAAACCCAATTAAAAATGGGTAGAAGACATGTACAGACATTCTCCAAAGAAGACATACAGATGGCTAACAGACGCATGAAAAATTACTCAACGTCACTCATTATCAGGGAGATGAAAACCAAAAGTACAAGATATCACCTCACACTTGTCAGAATAGCTAAAATAAAAAACACAAGAAACAACAGGTGTTGATGAGGATGTGGAGGAAAAGGAACCCTCGTGCACTGTTTGTGAGAATGCAAACTGGCATAGTCATGGTAGAAAACAGTATGAAGATTCCTCAAAAAGTTAAAAATAGAAACAGCATATGATCCAGTAATTCCAATACTGTGTATTTACACAAAGAATACAAAAAAACTCATTTGAAAGGATATATGTATCCCTATGGTTACTGAAGCATTATTTATAATAGCCAAATTATGGAAGCAGCCCACATGTCCATAGACTGATAAGGAAGATGTGGTATATACATATATATACACACACAATGGAATATTATTCAGCCATAAAATGAATGAAATCTTGCCATTTGCAACAACATGGATGGAGCTGGAGAGTATAATGCTAAGCAAAATATGTCAGTCAGAGAAAGACAAATACCATATGATTTCATTCATATGTGGAATTTAAGAAACAAAAAAATGAGCAAGGGAAAAAAGAGAGAAACCAAGAAATGGAGTCTTTAACTATAGAGAACAAACTGGTCTTACCCGAGGGGAGGTGAGAGAGGATGAGTGAAACAGGTGATGAAGATTAAAGAGTACACTTGTCATGATGAGGACTGAATAATGTATAGAATTGTTGAATCACCATATTGTAACACCTGAAACTAATATAACACTGTTAATTAACTATACTAGAATTAAAATTAAAAACCTTTTTAAAAGTTAAAAAAAAAAACTAAAAAGCCAGGGGGGGGAAAAGGAAAAACAAAAATGTCTATTCAGGTCCTCTGACCATTTTTTAATTGGATTGTTTTGTTTTTTGGCATAGAGTTGTATGAGTTCTTTGTATATTTTGGATATTAACCCCTTACCAGTATATGATTTGTTAATATTTTCAATCATTCAGTATGCTGCTTTTTCATTTTGTTGATGGTTTCCTTTGTGTGCATAAGTTTTTTATTTTGATGTAGTCCCAATAGTTTATTTTTGCTTTTGTTACCTTTGCATGAGGAGACATGGCCCTACATATGTTGCTAAGGCTGATGTCTAAGAGATTACTGCTTACATTTTTTTTAACAAGTTTCATGGTTTCAGGTCTTTAATCATTTAGGTCTTTAATCCATTTTGAATTTATGTTTGCAGTGTGAGAAAATGGTAGTTTCATTCTTTTGCATATAGCCATTCCGTTTTGCCAACACCAAGTATTTATTATGTATATTTTCCCAACTGTGTATTCTTGCCTCCTTTGTTGTATATTACTTAACCATGTAAGTGTGAGTTTGTTTCCAGGGTCTCTATTCTGTTCACTGATCTATGTCTTTTTTTGTGCCAGTATCATATTGTTTTGATTACTATAGCTTTGTACTATAGTTTGAAATCTGGGAGCATGATGCCTCAAGCTTTGTTCTTTCTTAAGGGTGTTTTGACTATTTGGGGTCTTTTGTGGTTACATACAAATTTTAGAATTATTTGTTCTAGCTCTATGAATAATACTACTGGCATTTTGATAAAGATTATATTGACTCTATAGACTGTTTTGGGTAGTATGGACATTTTAACAATATTAATTGTTCCAATCCATGAGCATGAAATACCTTTCCATTTATCTGTGTCTTTTTTTATTTCTTTCATCAACATCTTACAGTTTTCAGAGTACACACTTTCTTGGTTATCACATTTAGTTTTGATTCCAATTCACATAAGGTCCTCACATTGTCATTGGAAATCATATCCATTTATACCTCTAGGAAGAACTAAGACGGTTTTTAAGATAGGATTAATGTGGTGTATTGTCAGTTTTAAAACTTCCTATTTTCCTACTACCTCAAATCCCCACAAACAGGCTGTGAGCACCGTGCCCAGGCGACCAAGAACTCCAGTGTAAAAAGGCTGGCCCCTGCCACAAATTCCCTTCTTCCCCTCCATTGACTGTGACCTAATGACTTCAAATCCACAAAGGAAATCCCCTCCTATTTTTTGCTGTGGACTCTACCCCAACTCCTAATAAAGGCATTTGCCCACAAGTTCACCTTCTTCCCACCCCATCTCCCTTTTCTCCCCACTTACTTGGTTGAGCCTGGTCCCTCAGTTCTCCCCCTGCTTCCTGTGTGACCCCCTCTTTGTGGTATATGGTGACTCTCTTTTTAGTACTGTGTGTATAGTAAATTTTTCCTGCACCTCTCCTGCGTCCCCTCTTGTGGTCACACCTGACTGAACATCTCATGAAAGAATATACATCAGTAGGCATTGAGAGCCCATTATTTATTAGGAATTATAAAAAGAAAGAAAGCAGAATTAGGGTGAGGCACAGAGCCATGGTGCAATTGTAACAAAATTTCTGTCAGTCCAACAGGAAGTTCAGGAGCAAAGATTACCCTTTAGAGGCACCCTGTCTTGGCAAAAATCGCCAGCCCTTGTACCACATTCTTGTTCAGCTCATTAGCTAAAGCAGAGAGAAAAGCTGAGGACATCCTACAGGAACTCACATCTGGAAGCTGTCAGCTAGGCACACTGCTCAAAGCTAGGCAACAGTGCCTTCTTGAAGGGGGACCTAAGAGGTGCATCTCTGTCTGCCACAGTTGTATCTTTTAAGTCTCTCTCTCCTTTTTTTTAATGCCACTGACTTATTAAAAGAACAGGATCAAGGTTCCTATAGATTATCCTACATTCCAGTTTTGCGATATTCTTTAACTTGTTTTTATTCTTCATATTCCTAATAAACTGTAAGTTACTTATGAAGGCTTGGTTGAACTAAGGAAACATTTTTGGCAAAAATACTTCACAAGTGCTGCTTGAAACTCAATTGTTATCTATCAGTTAGGAAACAAATCCCTCTACTGTAAAGTTTCCCATCAACTTGATGGGTATCACATGATGAATAATATATTATTAAGAAATGCAAAATCATAATTTTATAAATCTATCATTTCTTCTACTTACTAGCATGGAATCTTCTATAAAGAATAACTTTCTCCTATCAATATGAACTACTTGGTCATCCTACAATGGAAGTTAAAAAGAAAAACAAAATTAACTGTTTTCCTTCAAATTGCCAATTTTCATAATAAGGAGTGTGTCCTAGTTAGTTCCTATGACACAGTGAGGAGCTGGTTTTATTTTGTGTTTTTATTTATATTGCTTTTGGTTTTCTCTTTTTTGTGTCATATGAACTCATGGGTTTTGTTTTGACCCATACTTGAGAAGAGAATTTCTGAATTACTGAATAAGAAGAGATTGTTTAAGTATGAAAATCAAAACTTACCATTTGTTCTAAATTACTCTCTACTGAAATTTTGATGGAAGTAATGAACTCTCTTGCCCCTCAAAACTATTAAATGCACAGATAAACATTTAATTCTTCCTCTCATACTAAGACTAAAAACCACTGTTCTAAATAATCTCTATTATTTTTAGAACTTAGTACATTCTTTTGGCCATTGTGTACTATATGTCAAATCATAATGTTCCCCACTCCTCAAGAACCCCTCCATCCTTTTGTATTTTTTTATTTTTTAACTTTTCATTTTGAAATGAATTCAAGTTTCCAAAACATTGCAAAAAATTAGTACAAAAAATTCTGAATACCCTTCATCCAACTTCCTTGGAACAAAGACTTGTGGCTATTTAGGACAATGTGTCAAATTTGGGGAGAGAAGTCATTAACGAAGGTAGTAAAGTAAAAGAAACCTGGGTCTTGAACAACAATGGAACTGCCAAACCAGCTGAATACTGTCTGCTTCTGAATTGCTTGTTAATGAGAGAGAAATAAACCTCTATTTTGTATAGCCACTATTTTAGGTTTTCTATTATATGCAGGCTAAATGAATCTTAGCTGATACCTAAGTCTTCTTATATCCCATCCCCAATCCTATCAATTCCATAACACCCTCCAATATATTGTTTACTGCATATTCATATATTTTTCACGTTGAACTATTCCATAATATTTCTAGGAAAGATTTATGTTCTGAAATATGGCTTTTGGGTATACATACTATTAAGCAACCACTAAAACTTTTATACATATTTATGCAGTTTACACCCTTTCTAAACCCAATGGATAGGTAATAAATTTACCTTGATTGTATGTAATCACTACTCCAAGGCCTCTGTGAGCAAGAATACCTGTCTTTTGCCTTGAAATCAGTTGTGCTTTGACTATTCAGTAGCTCTCTATTTAATCAAAATGCATCAAAGATTCTCTATATTCCATTAGTATCAGTTGGTCATTACTACCAGGTATTAAGATGAGCAGAATGGAAATTACTGAAAGTTAATAAGTAAATAAACTATGAATAAGAAATATCAAAATGATTTTCTCATGATCTCATGGCTGGCAAGTTATACAATCAGAATTAGAAAATAGGGTTTCTGGTTTCTGTTGCATATGTATACTATTTTAATATATATCAGAATAAGCATCTATATATAATAAAGACCCATATGGAATAGAAAAAAAATAATCTTGCATTTTAACACATGATGATTTCCAAGTCTCTAAAACACATTATTTCCAGTATTTCATATATTATTTATTTGCACTATATCATATTTAATTCAAAATAAGTAGTAATGTTTTTAATATATATTAAGTGAGGCATCATCTCTATAACAGCAAAGAAATCACATCATCTTCATCTACATTTTGAATGTTTACCAAAGAGGAAGCCATATTGTTTTTTATGTTTGCAGCCAAATTGATTTTGTGATTTTCCTATTTTTACCAGTTAATTGTGACCAGTATGATAGTATTACTTACTCCATAGAAATTTTTTACATTGTGAGTGCAATATAATTTTAGCAAGAATGACTGTGGCTTATATTTATTTTTTATTTCCCATTACAATTCATAAGTCATATACAACATTTAAAATAAATTCTACTTGGCTAACTTGCAAAAGCTGGTTAGTAAAGAATCCAAAGGAAACTGTAATAGTCACATGACAGTGTTTTCACTAACATAAAAAAATAGGTAGGTTTTTTTAATAACAACACACATATAATCAGAATATTCTGTAACTAAACCCAAATTTATATGTTTACTAGAAGATAAGATAATTACTCTAGAATTGCCATGGAAATGAGGACATTTTAAGACCATCATCATTGAATCTTTATGACCATTTATGCTACAATCTCTCTATGTTTCAAATTTACTCAAATAGAAATGTTGCTAGACTTCTGAAATAATTCACAAATTATTACAGTTATTACCTTGCATCCAGTTCCCAGAAATGCAAAACTCATGCCTGCAAAGAATATTTCTAAGCATTTTTTTCTCATTTACCATGTGCTTTGCAATGCAGTAAGAACATTACTAGCATTTACAAATAGGAGCATATAATGTATAATACACAAGATTTTCCTCATTTGTTGGTTTTTCCTAATTTTTTTTGTCACATTGATCTGTATGTATAGCAAGACAGCTTGACTGAGAAATTAACTCTGTCTTTGTTTTCACTATTGTGATCTCAGCATGAAAAAAAAATGTGATAGGTTTGCCCATCTTCATTCCTTGAAAATGAGGAGTCAGGGCTTTGGGTCTTAGAGTTAAGGGTGTCCCCTCCCCTACAGTAGAGGACTTTGTTTTTATAAATACAGGATTCAGAAAGTATTGTGAGTGAGAGAAGAATAAGGGTATCAATGTTAACTGAGCGGAAGTTAACCGCCCTGGAGAAGGGTGGGTTTCTTGAGAGGCATTTCATTCTTCATGCAGCACTCCAGAAGTGGCAGTGCCTGCAAACAATTTGACTGCGTGTATGTCTGGCACTAAGCATCATTTTTGGAACCATAAAAGAAATCCTGTATCAAAATTAAGCAAGGATAAAGTAGATGTTGCCACCAAAGAAACGTGCTATCTAATGTATCATATAAACTGAGTAGGGAGAGAAAACAGACTGAGTCCACTAAAGTTGTACAACACAACATGGTAGCTAGCACCCATATGTCCCAATTTCAATTTGAATTTATTATGGATGAAAATTAAATTAAAAATTCAATTCTTCATTAACACTAGCCATACTTCCTGACTGCAAACTATATGACAAAGCTATAATAATCAAAACATTAAGGTACTGGCATGAAAACAGATATATAAAACAATAGAATAGACTTGAGAGCCCAGAAATAAACCCATGCATATATGTTCAGCTAATATTTAACAAGGGAGGCAAGAGTCTCAATGGGGAAAAGATAATCTCTTCAATAAGTGGTGTTGAGTAAACTGGACACATGCCAAAAACTGAAATGGGACCCCTATCTTACAGCACTCACAAAAACTTAACACAAAATGGATTGAAGAATTAAATAATAACACACAAAATCATAAAACTCCTAGAAGAAAACATAGGGTAAAAGGTCCTTGATACTGGTCTTAGCAATAATTTCATGGATAAGACACCAAAAGCACAAGTAACAAAATCCAAAATAAACAATCTGGACTACATCATACTAAAAGGCCTCAGCACCCCAAAAGAAACAACCAATAAAATGTAAACGTAACCTAGAGAATGGCAGAAAATATCTGCAAACCACACATGTGGTAAGTTGTTACTATCCAAAATATATAAGGACCCATACAACTCAATAACACACACACACACACACACACACACACACACACACATCCACCTCAATTTAAAAGTAGGCAAAGAATCTGAACACTTTTGCAAAAAGGATACACAAATAGCCAACAAATCCATGAAAAGATGCTCAAAATCACCAGGGAAATGCAAGTCAAAACACAATGAGGTATCACCTCACACCTGTCAGAATGGCCAGTATCAAAAAGACAAGAGGCAACAGGTGCTGGCGAGGATGTGGAGAAAAGAGAACCCTAGTGCACTGTTCGTGGGAATGTAAATTGGTGCAGCCACTCTGGAAAACAGTATGGAGATTTCTCAAAAAATTCAAAATAGAACTACTATATGATTCAGCAATTCCACTTCTGAGTATATATCTGAAGGAAATAAAATCACTAACTTGAAGAAATATCAGTAGCCCATATTTATTACAGCATTATTTACAGTAGCCAAGACCTGGAAACAACCTAAGTCTCCTTCAAATGATGATATATTATATTATATTATATTATATTATATTATATTATATATACATTATGTATATAAATATCTAATATTCAGCCATAAAATAGAAAATCTTGGCCTTACAACAACATGGTTGAACCTAAAGGGCATTATGCTAAGTGAAATAAGTCATACAGAAAAACACAAATAATGTTTGATCTCACAAGTATGTAGAATCTTAAAAAAAAAAATGAACTCATACAAACAGAGCAGAGTGCAGATTGGTAGTGGGAGCAAGAGTAGATGGGAAAATGGGTGAAGGTGATCAAAGGATACAAACTTCTAGTTATAAGATGAATAAGTTCTGAAGCAGTAATGATATAATGTACAGCATAGTAACTATGCTTAATGATGCTGTATTGTATATTTGAAATTTGCTAAGAAAGTAGATCTTACAAGTTCTCCTTGCCAATATATATATACACTTAAAAATATATATATTTATCCACACACATATACATATGTACGTATTTAGAAACTGTGTGAGGTAATGGGTGTGTTAATAACTAACCTTACTGTGGCAATCTTTTCACAATATATAGTACATCAACTAAGTACGTTGTATACCTTAAACATACACAATGTTATATATGTCAATTATATTTCAGTAAAGCTGGTAGGGGTAGGGGGGAAGAAGTCAGATCTAATCAACAGCCTAACCTTCCACCTTATGAAACAAAAAAAAGGGGGGGGTGGTAAATAAGCCTAAAGGAAACAGAAAGGAAATAATAAAGATTAGAGCAGAAATTAATGGAATAGGGGATAAAAGTTCAATAGAGAAAATCAATGAAACTAAAAGCTAGTTCTTAAAAAGATCTACAAATTGACAAGTCTTTATGCTTACCAAATAAAAAGGGAGAAAAGATTCAAATCACTAAAATCAGGAATAAAAGAGTAGACATTACTACTGGCCTTAAATAAAAAGAACTAAAAGGTAATACTATAGATTACTATATGTCAGTAAATTAGATAAACCAGCAAAATGGGAATAGTCCTGGAAACAAACAAGCTACCAAAACTGATTTAAAAAAAGAGAGAGAGAGAGAAATCTGATTAAATGTATATTAAGTAGATAGATTGATTTAGTAATCAAAACACTTCCCACAAAGAAAAGCCCAGGCCCAAATGGCTTAACTAATTAATTCTACCAAACATTTAAAGAATAATTAAGACCAATCTTTCCAACTCTTTGAAAAAATGGGGAGGGAAGACTTCTCAACTCATTCTATGATGCCGGTAGTATTATTCTAATACCAAAACCACAGAAAGACATCACAAGAAAGGAAAATTGTAGAACAATGTTTCTTTTGAATATAGCCACAAAAGTTATCAACAAAATGCTAGCAAAGTAATACAGTAACACAGGAAAAGGATTGTACTTGATGATCAAGTGGAATTTATCAGTAATTCAAGATCAGGTAAACATACTAAAATCAATCAATGTAATACAGCATATAAACAAAATAAAGGGAAAAAAACCACACATGATCACCCATCAACAGATGCAGCAAAGCAATGGATAAAATCCATACCCTTTTATGATAAAATATACTCAACAAAATAGGAATAGAGGGTAATTTCACAACCTGATAAAGGGCATTTTTGTGAAAAACCGACAGCTAACATCATGCTTAATGGTGAAAGACTGGATATTTTTTCCTGAGACCAGGAACAAGACGAAGATGTCTTATTTGTACCACTTCTATGCAACATTGTACTGAAGATGCTATTTAGGGCAATTGGACAAGAAAAAGCAATAAAAGATATCCAAGATTGGAAGGGAAGAAATAAAATTATTTTTTTTCAGATGACTTGGTCTTGAATAGAGAAACTTTTACCGAATATTCAAAAATATCATTAGCACTAATAAACAAGCTCAGTAAGGTTGCGGGATCAGTATGCAAAAAAAAAAATGCAATTATATACATTAGCCATAAACACTAAAGCTACAGTAATCAAGGTAGTATGGTAATGACATAAAGATAGATAAATAGATAAAGGAACAGAATACTGAGTTAAGAGATAAACTTACACATTTACGGCAAATTGATTTCTGACAAGGCTGTCAAACCAATCCAAGAGAGAAAGAAAAGTCAACAAATTGTGCTGTAACAACTGGATATCTCCATGCAAAAGAATGAAATTAGACTCCTACCTCAAATCATATATAAAAATGAACTCAAAATGGACGAGAGACCTAAATATAAGGGATAAAACTATAAAAAATCTTAGAAGAAAAAGAGTAAATCTTTGTGACCTTGGATTAGGCAATACTTTTTTCAATATGATAGCAAAAGTAAAAATGCAGAAAAAAAAGATAAGTTGGACTTCATAAAAATTAAAAACTTCCATGCTTCAAAGAAAGTGCACTTAAAGAAAGTGCAAACACAGCACACACAGTTGGAGAAAATATTTACAAATAAAATAGAAAGTACTTTGACAAACCAAAAATAGGCAAATAAGTCAATTTAAAAATGATCAGTGCGGTGATCATTTTGTAATATGTACAATTATTGAACCATGTTGCACATCTAAAAATAGGATAATGTTATATGTCAATTATACCTCAATTTTAAAAATGGGTAAAGAATCTGAATAAACATTTCTCTAAGGAAGATATATTGGCAAATTAGAAACCTCATATACTGCTGGTAGGCATACAAAATGGTGCAGCCTCTTTGGAAAACAGTTTGGCAGTTCCTCAAAAAGTTAAAAAAAAAAAAAAGACATACTATACTATCCAGCAAGTGAATGACTACATATATAGCCAAGAAAACTAGAAACATATTCACAAAAAACACTTGTACTTGAATGTTCACAGAATTATTCATAATAGCCAAAAAGTAGAAACAATTCAAATGTCTATTAGTGGATGAATGGATAAACAAAAAGTAGAGTATCTATCTATACAATGGAATATCATTCAGCTGTAAAAAGGAATTAAATACTGATACATGCTACAACATGGGATGAGTCTTGAAAACATGGTAAGTGAAAGAAACTGATCACAAAAGCCTCCATATTATATTATTTCATTTATATGAAATGTCAAGAATATGTAAATCCATAGTGACAAAGTAGATTAGTGGTTGCCAGTGCTTAGGGGATTATGAAATGTGAATACTATTCCTATGGAGTTGCTTTGTTTTGTTTTTGGAGGAATGAAAACATTCCAAAATAAACATGGCAATAGATGAATATACTAAATACTCTAAAAACCACTGAGTTCTGTTTTAAAGGATTGAACTTTATGGTATATAAATATATCTTAATAAAATTGTTTATAAAAAATACCCTTAACATCTTATATGGAAAACTATAATGCACTATTGAGAGAAATTAGAAAAGATGTACCTAGATGGAGAAATACTGCATGTTCCTGGACTGGAAAACTTCATTTTAAATGTGAGTAAATTCTCTTCAAATGTGTCTCTTGATTCAATATAATCCCGATCAATTACAAGTTTATTCTAAATTTTTTTAAGATTTTATTTATTTGAGAGAGAAAGAGTGTGTGTGTGCAGGGGGGAGGGGGAGAGAGGGGGAGAAAGAGTCTCAAGCAGAGTCCACACTGAGTACCCCTATTCTAAAATTTATGTAGAAATGCAAAAGGCCAAGAAAAATAAGACATTTTTGAGGTAGAACACAGAAGGTCATCATATTTTACCAGACATGAACATTATTATAAAACCATATTAATTAATTCTTGCATTGACACTTAGACAAAGAGAACTGCCCACTGTTGTAGGGGCTCCAGCCAACCACAGGACCCAATACTGCTTCCAAAGAAATTAAGTGGAGGGGTAACAACAACCACAGGTGCCAAACCAAACCTGGGAGAGGACACTTTTGGATCACACAGCAAGACCTCCAGCTCCCTGCCAGAAAGCTGCACAGGCTCCCCCACAGCTTTCCTTATCATTACAATAACATGATCCCTTACTTTACACTGTTAAAACTTTTGAACCCCAATTATCACATTAGGGCAGATTTTAAAGGGATTCCTCAAAAGCGCTTGGAAAGGAAATAATTATGGAGAGTGGAGTGAGGTCTAGTAGCTGGGAATGCAGTATGTTAGCATAGTTTCTGGTTAGTATAAGCATCTCCCAAAAGGCCTAGCCTTCTAACCTAATTTAAGCAGGAATGAGCTGCACCTCTGGGGAAGCTTCATTCCCTTTAGCTATACATCTGCAAATTGTTGAAAACCACTGCAGTTCCAATACACAGGAGAAAATACTCCACCCTTGTCCCAGGATCAGCCCTTATATTTTATGTATCCTGCCTGAATAAATATTTACATATTGTAGTTTACATATGGTACTATGTCATACTTTAATGCTTTCACTCAACCTCTTATCCTGTTACCATAGCTTGTATTTCTAATCTTTCAAGTCCTGTAAATCTATCCTGAACTTGACCCTAAGCCCTTGATAACACTACTTACTTCAATCACTTTATTAGGAAATAGGCATAAAAATACGTCATACAAATTGTAACTATCAAGTGAGTATGTAAATATGTCTTGTGAAGTATTTTCAACTGTAAGGTAAGATTTCTATATTAGTTAAGGTTGGACAACTGCTAAAACAAACAAACCCTAAGCTTTCATTGAGTTATTTAAAATAGTACCAGTTTATTTCTCATTTATGTAACAGACTAGACTGGGTTCAGTTGATAAGGGGAGATGGTCTGCTGCAGTTATTCAGTTACCCCAGTTGCCACTGCTCCTGACATCAAAAAGAGGCTTCCTGAGTTCCCTTAGGCATCGGCATTTCCCTGGCAACACAACTAACTAAAAGGGAAGCTGTGAAATATAGTTTTCTCACATGCCCAGGGAGAAGAAAAACCACTTTAATGATAGGCTAGCACCACAATATTAAAGCTATTTCCCTGATCACCTTAGATATCCCATTTTATATATAATCACTGAATTTGCATTCAAGTCAATTCAGAGAATGGGACCAAGTTAGTATCAATAAATTGAAAACCAAGAGGTAACTGCTTGGGAAAAGCTTCCCTTTCACTTAGTTGTGTTGCCAGGGAAATGCCGATGCCTAAGGGAACTCAGGAAGCCTCTTTTTGATGTCAGGAGCAACGGCAACTGGGGTAACTGAATAACTGGAGCAGACCGTCTCCCCTCACCAACTGAACCCAGTCTAGTCTGTTACATAAATGAGAAATAAACCGGTACTATTTTAAATAACTCAATGAAAGCTTAGGGTTTGTTTGTTATAGCAGTCCAACCATATAGCTTAACTCAGGCAGTAAAAATGGAATCCTAATAAAAAAAGGCTGGAAGTTGTTATTTGCCAAGTGGTAGTAAGCAAGTTGGTGGTGGGGTAGGAAGGAAGAATATAGGCAGCTTGTGGATCAGCCTGTGGGATGGAAAAGAGCTACTGCAATACATTTTTAAAATATAAACACATTCAAATAGTTTAAAGGACCAGTGAGTAAATGAATGTAAAAGCCGTGAACTTCAAAAAAGCAAACAAAAATTTGGAAAAAAATAAAAGCTACAAGCCACTCTAAAACGCAAGAATAACCAAAAACTGTCTTTCCTTGCCAAGGTGCATAGTTTTTTAAAATTTAATTTAATTTACATGCAATTAACATACAGTGTATTATTAGTTTCAGAGGTAGAGTTCAGTGATTCATCAGTTGTATATAACACCCAGTGCTCATTACATCATGTGCCCTGATGTCACCCAGTTACCCGATTCCCCCACCCATCTCCCCTCTAGCAACCCTCAGTTTGTTTCCTACAGTTAAGAGTCTCTTTTGGTTTGTCTCTTCTCTCTGATTTCATCTTGTTTTATTTTTCCCTCCCTTCCTCTATGCTCCTCTGTTTTGTTTCTTAAATTCCATGTGAGTCAAATCATATGATAATTGTCTTTCTCTGATTAATTTATTTCGCTTAGCATAATACCCTCTAGTTCCATCCACATTGTTGCAAATGGCAAGATTTCATTTTGTTAAACGGTTGAGAAATATTCCATTGTGTGTGTGTGTGTGTGTGTGTGTGTGTGTGTGTGTGTCTGTCTGTCTGTATGTGTCTGTGTATACACATATATACCACATCTCCTTTATCCATTCATCTGTCAATGTACATCTTGGCTCTTTCCATAATTTGGCTATTGTGGACATTGCTGCTATAAACATTGTGGTGCAGGTGCCCCTTCAGATCACTACAATATGTGCCAGTATATTTGAATAATTTCATTTTATCTTATCTAAGGAAACTGAGACTCAGTCCAAAGTCACACAGCCAATA
This sequence comes from Eumetopias jubatus, assembly GCF_037043125.1. Classification (NCBI taxonomy): domain Eukaryota; kingdom Metazoa; phylum Chordata; class Mammalia; order Carnivora; family Otariidae; genus Eumetopias; species Eumetopias jubatus. Next base: position 93,519,968 of record NW_028274812.1, read on the forward strand.
AATGATGGAGCCATAATGGCAAACTTAGTCTGCTAGGATACAAATCTCATGCTTTGGGGCACCTGGGTGGCTCAGTTAGTTAAGCATCTGCCTTCGGCTCAGGTCATGATCCTGGATTCCCAGGATCGAGCCCCACATCAGGCTCCCTGCTCAGTAGGGAGTCTGCTTCTCCCTCTGTCCCTCACCCCACTCATCTTCTTACTCTCTTTGTCTCTCTCTCAAATAAATAAATTAAAAAAAAACTTTACAAACCTCATGCTTCGACATTACACCACTGCAGATGATCACTGAGGTTTTTTTTCATTTCTAATAATCTCTGAATCTATTCATATTCATATGCATTATTTTCTCTCCTTTGTATTATGTTTCAATATAATCAAACATTTACTGAGTGGCTAGTACCACTACAGGTATAAATGGTGGGAAAAATAACCAATATTATCTATATTCTAAATATGCTCACCATTTAAAACAGAAGACAGAGAATCTGACATTGAAAGCAAAAGCAACAAAAGCAAAAATAAACAACTGGCACTACACCACACTAAAATGCTTCTGCACAGCAAAGGAAACCATTAACAAAATGAAAAGGCAATCTATTGAATGAGAGAAAATATTTGCAAATCATATATCTGATAAGAGATTAATATCCAAAATATATAAAGAACTCCTAAAACTCAACAAATTAAAGGCAATCTTATTTAAAAAATGGGCAGAAGATCTGAATGGACATTTTTCCAAAGACACACAGAAGGCCAAAAAGTACATGAACGATGTTCAACATCACTAATCATCAAGGAAATGCAAATCAAAACCACAATGAGGTATCAATTCACATCTGTCAGAATGGCCATTATCAAAAAACAAACAAAACAAAACCAAGAAATCATTAAGTGTTGGCAAGGATGTGGAGAAAGAGGACCCTTGTGCATAGCTGGTGGAAATGTAAACTGGTACAGCCACTCTGGAAAACAGTATAGAGGTCCTCAAAACCTCTACATAAAATACATAGGTATTTGGGTATTTATCCAAAGAAAATGAAAACACTAATTCAAAAAGATATACGTACCCCCATATTCACTGCAGTGTTATTGACAATACCCAAGATGTGGAAATAACCCATGTCCATCAATGAATGAATGGAAAAAGAAGATATGATATATATATGTAATGGAACATTAGTCACATAAAAAATGAAATCTTGTCATTTATGACAACATAGATGGACCTTGAGGGCATTATGCTAAGTGACATAAGTCAGACACAGAAACACAAATATATGATCTCACTTATATGTAAAATCTAAAAACAGAAACACAAAAAACTGAGCTCATAGATACAAAGAACAGACTGGTGATTGCCAAAGGCAGAGAATGAAGAAAATGGGTGAAGGAACTCAAAAAATAGAAACTTTCTGTTATATAATAAATAAATCATGGGGACCTAATGTACAGCATGGTGTCTATAGTTAATAACATTGTGTTGCATATTTGAAAGCTAAGAGAAAGATCTTAAAAGTTCTCATCATAAGAAAATTGTAACTATGTAACTGGTGACAGATGGTTAACTAGACTTACTGTGGTGATCATTTCACAATGTAAACAAAATTGAATCATTATATTGTACACCTGAAACTAATATTATATGTCAATTATACCTCAATTTAAAAAAAAGGAAGACAGAAACACATATTGTTATATTTGAATGTTTAGTAGCAATTTTGATGGCCTATTTAAATTTTTTTTCCATTAATCTGCTGGGAAAGAACCACCATTCTGAGTTTTCAGCATAAACAAAAGGCAACAGATTCCCTGTAAGCTGAAAGTAGGTATCTTAACCTTTTCCACTGATGTCAACAGCAAAAAGTGATATTGGCTATGAAATCCTCTGAGATTTACACCATGATTTAAACACTGACCTTGCCTCAACTATTATTTGTGCTTTTCTTTATTTGCTCCATACTGAGAGATGAAAGGACAGAAGTATCATCAACTGTATTTTATTTCAGGAAACAGTATTTGTAAAGTATCATTTAAAACACTCAAATCTCAATAACGTTCAACTTATCACTGCCATATTTAGCCTGATGGTGTTGTTGGAAAGCCTACGTATCATTTTCTGATATAGTGAAATAAAACTACCCATTATCAGGACCATTTCTGATTCATTTAAAAATATATGACACTCGAGAACAGATTCTATTCATTTTGATGTTTCTCTATAATGTAAAATACTACATGTATATACTAATATTTCTGAGTAGTTTTCAACTGACTGTTGAGAAGAGAAAATAATCAGCTTCATGACCCTCGTATTTATTACCACAAGCCAAGAAGGGTAGTCTTAGGTTTTTTGATCTTAACACCATTGGGTATAACTTATATAAACTGCCCACTTATGGCATTCTTAAATCTATTTTCCAAATGGATACATATTATTTTAATTTCTGGGCCATTTCGCCTCATTTTGCCTTGTTCTAGTCATCTCTGTCTTTCAAACAATTAGTTATTGATATTCATCTAGTTATTACCATTCTTGGTAATTTTATGTGTTTCTCCTTCTCACTGATTGTTAAAGTCTGTGACAATATTTTTTTTCATGGGTAAAGTTCCAATGTCCCTCTGTTTCTGGCTTCCTTGAAGTGGGCAACAGGCAGAGGAATGTGGCTACAGATAAGGAGAAGCTATTCATTAGAAAACCAAATGATACCTCCACAGATTAATTTGTTGAAAGGCTTTTATTTATTATACCATTACCTGAGAAAATAACATTATCTTATATGGTGAACTCTTTCTACTTTTTACATGTCTCTAATATGGAAATGAAGTGATAACTGGAACTGGAGCACATAAAAGACAACAATAATATGATGATATTCCCCTATTTTATTTATTTATATCCCCACCAACTTCCAAAATGATTTCATGAAACTTACAATAAAAGCTGAATGTGCACAGGATATTTAAAATAAGGATGAAAGACAAACCCAAACCCAAATAGATATGGGAATATTTTTATGTACAAAGTAACAAAAAATTGTATGCCATATTCTTAATCCTGACCATCTAGAGAAACCTAAAAACTCCGAACAGATTCTGAAAGCCCATATTCCTACTAAAGTCAGATTACCACACATAGCTAGCACAGCTTGATTCGCTAGCAATGGATCAGAATATAACTGCAGTCAGAAACTAAACTTGGCATTATTTGAGATCTCTGGATTGAGAAAGGGAAGCAAGTAATCTAAAAGCAGACACAGCCAGAGAGAACTAATTGGGAGCAACCTACAAGAAAGCCCTCCCACCCAAAAAGGTGTATTCCCTTTCCCTTCCTTACAATGCACATTGCTAGACATTTTTCTCTTAACACATTATAGTAGCTGAAGTTCCAAAACAGAGGTTCATTGAGATTATTATGTACCTCCTTTAAAGTGCAAATAATTAAGAAGTGTTAAATAACTATCAGTCATTCACACTGTCATCTCAACCGTTCACTTATGTTCAAAACAGAAAGAATTTCATACGTTCTCTAATGGAGATGTGGAGCTAAAGGGTGGGAGTAGTAGCAGTAAAGTAGGGAGACTGGAGTTAAGTAATTTAGGAACATGCCTGTTTCTCTTTCCTTGACTCAACCCTGCATACTACATCAGAAGAGTCCAGAGGCACCCGGGCCATATCACTGTTCCTGCTTTAAACAAACCAAGAAAAATGAATAAATACACATATACATAAAATAAGCCACTACTTCTTGGTATGAATTCAGGTCCTCTGTAATCTGGCCTCAGAAACCAACATCTTTAGGTATTTGGTCACTGTTACCCTCCGTCACACACACTATACCAGGGATTCTCAAAATGTAGTCTTCAGATCAATAGCACCAGTGCAATTTAGGAATGTACTGGCAGTTCAAAGTCTCAGGCCCACCCCAGATGTACTAAATCAGAAACTCTGGGGGTGGAGCTCAGCATTTAAACAAACTCTCCAGGTGATTCTGATGCAGACAGTTTGAGACCCACTGCTTTACTCCATTCATTATTATCCAAATTCACTTTTTTTTCTTTGTCCTTGCTTTTACTAATGTTCTTTTCCCTGAATTAATTTTTTTCCCAACTTCCACCTGTTGAAACACTACCTTTTAAGGTCCCTCTTAAAATGACAAGTCCTCCATAAAGTGCTCGCCTAAAAATGGAGAACAATGATTACTGCAATGTAGGAAAAGTGTTTAATCAGTACTAGGCACATGGTAGCCGTTCAATTGATTGGCAGAACAGCATTCTCTTCCCAAAAGGAGAAAATCCAAAAATTGTGTGTTATATATTATTTACAGAGGCAATGTTAAGGTCCACGTTTAAAAGCTGCTTGTCTGTCATAGAGTTTAACATCTCCCAAGTATTGACTCTTTTTACTTTAGTTTTGTTGTAGGCACACCCAAGTGTTATTCTTCACCATTCTGAAATCTTTGGAACAGTGGTTCTCAAACTGTAGCCTTAATCAGAATCACCTAGAGCGCTTATACCAACACTAATTGCTGGGCCCCACTCCCAGAGTTTCTGTTGCAGAAGCTCTGTTACAGGCCTGAGGGTTTACATTTCTAACAAGTCCTAAGAAGATGCTAATGCTCCTGGTCTAGGAAACACACATTGAAAATAATTGCTATGGAATAAAACCTAATAAACCAGCATTTTTCCAAACTGACCTGACCATATAACTCATCTAGGCATCTTTTAAACATATTAATTGCCCTTTTTTAGAGGATCTGACTCAGTTTGGGCTGGAACCAAAACTCTGTGTGCTTAATAAGAGCCCCACATGATTATATAATATGGCATGTTTGGAAAACACGGCTGTATAGAGCAGTAGAATATATGGTTTTCTACGACTGCCTTTATTTTTACAATCATTTTATTTACTTATATAATCATTGACAAAAGCATAGCTTTTCATTATTTTTATATTTTATTATATATTATTTTTGTTATTTTATCATTTTTCTACTCTGATTTTTTGATCCCTCTAAGACCTGAAATATTTAATCCCCATGACTGAATACATCTCACAATGAGGTAGATGTTTGGGGGAGGTATACAAAGAGAAGTATTTTTGACTAGACTGGATGTTCAGCACCTTCACTCCTCCCAGATATCATCATCTTATTTTTGATAAGGAAGACATTAAGTTTCACCACAGAAGTAAAAAATTAAATGGTCCTGAAATTAGCAGAAGTCTCAATTCTACACACACACACACACACACACACACACACACACACTGACCAGATAATGTTCAGCAATCTCAAGGTACTGACTGAAAAAGGAACTACATCTTTTCAGCATAATTATATGTTGGTCTACTTCCTTCCCTGAAACTGGGAATTATTAAATTCATCCTTTCTCTAACAGGTACACCTCATGCTCTAAGATATACATCCAATCATACTTCCCTTGAGTTCTTCATTCTGTGGGAATTGCTCTGTGGCAGTGCCCTCTAAATCCCTCAGTCTCACCTTTTGAGGGCACAATTCATTTCACTGACTCTTGCTGCTACCAACCATGAACCTCTCACTCTTCTTCTTGAGATAAAAAGATCTTCCTTCACCCTTCCTCAGATTGGCTCCACAGTTAAGTCCCCATTTCCTCTGAGGGTAAATGGTGGTGATATGTAAAATCCCACTCTAATTACCACTTTCATTGTCAAATATTGTTAATTACTTAAAGGTAACAGAGTTAAGGTTTCAATATCTATATATCAAAAGAATTATTAGAAGAAATATTAGAAGTTGTCTGCATAGAAATACCAAAAGCAACACAAGCCCATTAAGGAACACACAAAACTACTGTTCATTTATCAGTTAGCTCTTGTCACAGTGATGCTCTGTAACAAACCACCTCAAAACTCAGTAGCTTAAAACAACAAGTGTTTATTTCTCACTCATAGATCTACAGGATGGCTTGAATTGGACAAGACTGGACTTTGTGTTCTGGGCTCCAGGTCTCAGGTTAGGTTCAGGTCTGCTCCACATGTCATTTATCTGTTTAAGACCAACAGCCACCCAAACCATGCTCTTCTTAAAATGGAGTGCAAAATTCAAGTCAAACTATACAAGTATACTTAAGACTGCTGCTCGTGACACATGTTAACATCTCATTGGCCAAAATAAGGTATATGGCCAGGAACTACCTAAAGAATAACACTTTCTCTACTCTATATAGCATCTCTATTAATATTTTGTTTGATGACTGTCTGCCCTTCTCTCCTACTACAATCTACAGGAGGAGAGCAATGTCTGCTTTTCAGTGGTATCTATCATGTAGCCTCTTAAGATAGATGAACTCAAAAAATGCTCAGCAAATTCATAAATTAACAAATACTACTACAAACACATACATTTACACAAATGTGACCATACTATCCACATTTTATTAAGGAAGTATGGTTTTGATTGTAAGTAACCAAGAACATGACTAACAGTGGCATAAGTCACAAGGATATTTATTTTTTACCAAACCAGTAGGGAGACCGGTGCTCCACAACCAACGTAGCAGCTTAACATGGTTTCAGAGACCACATCCTTTCTGTTTTGCCATCCTCCACATCTTGGCTTTTTGTCATCAGCTCAGTGGCTTCATGGTCACAAGAAGGGAGCTATAGCTCCAGCTATCAAAATCCTTGCTCTAATAATTAAAGCAGGAAGCAGGATACATTATGGAGCTAAGAGAGGCCTTCTTCTCAGCCTCATCTCATCCTTTATCAAGGAGTGGGTTTTACAAGATGAAAAAGCCAAGAGAAAAAAAAAGACAATGTTATATCAGTTTATATGTTCACCAACAGTTTGTGAGAATAATTGTTTCTACATACTCATCAGTATCAGGTATTATCAAGCTTTTTTAAAAGTCTGCCAATCTGGTAGTTGAAAAAAGTACACTGTTGTCCTAATCTGCACTTGTCTAATTATAAATAACACTAAGCCTCTTTTAATAAAATTATAATTTTTCTGTGAATTGCTCATTTTTTATTTTGCTGATTTTCTACCACAATGTCTGTGTTCTTACTAATATATACAAATTCCTGGATCATCATGGAAATCAGTCCTTTAATTATAATTTGGACATGCCAATTTCATCGTATGAACTTGAACTTGGAAGGAAAATACCCCAGAGTTTGGGACCACCACAGAAGAGAGATGTATAAGGAGAAAGCTTCAGGGGGGTTGTCTAAGAGTCAAGGGTCTGCTGGATGGGAACATCAAGGGGAGGAAGTGACAAAAACAAAATTTCTACTAAGTATTACACAGAAGTAACTCAGATTATATTGATCCACCAGGCAAAATGTATGATAGACAAGTATGACCTTGGAAAACAAACTCAGGGATGATAGTATTGCTTACCTTTAAATGTTCTATTTTGTCTACCATTCGAATACATTTAGTTGTTTGTTTATATAAACTAGTCTAAGAGGAGGCAGGATAGGCCTCTCAATGTGGTACCACTGTTAGAGGCAAAATGTTACATTTCTATATTGGGAAATTCCCTTGAAATAGCAGAATTTACTGACTCGAAACATTTGCTTTCATAAAACATTTTAAAGATTAGGCCTGTTACAAAACTAATGGCCACGTCCATATGCATCAGTTAGTTCCTTTCCCTAAACTGTTTTTTCTTGTAGTTGGCTGGACCAGGAGTACTGCTAATGAATTGCACAATAGGAGACCTTACTTAATTCATCATATGGACTCTTAATATGATTGTAGTAGGCAGAACAGTCATTATAATTACAGACATATAAGGTATACAAGCAATGATACACTGATTACCTATGCAAATTCATGTAAACTACTACAGAACGACCTGATTAAGTGTGCACGCATGCAAGACTAAGTGAAGAAAAATCTTGTCCAGCTATTCAAAGGCTTTAGCAAATGGCTTCAGTTTATAAAATAAAGCTAAGTAGTTTTTCTAGAAAGAAAAGTCATATGATGAAACCTATTTATCATATGTACTCTGTGTATATTCTGGCATATAGTGCCATCTATGTTAATTTATACCAGAACACTTTTTTTAAAACAATGAATTCCATTTCAGCCAAGATGGTTCATGGTTTGTACCATTTTGAACCTTAAATTATGAGAAAGGTCTAACAATGTAAAATGATTAGTTGAAATTCATTATATTCTCAGATATCAGTAATAAATTAGTAATACAAATATGAGACAACTAAGATAATCCTTATGAAAACTGTAACTAGCTTATCTTAGTTCTTATTAACTAGAATTAAGAACCAGAACTAGAACATTTAGTTAACTAGCTCAAGTTAGCCCATACTGTGATGTTTTAACTATTTTTTACGACATTCAAGGAGTTCATCAAGATATGTTTACTTAGTACCAGAAAGAGAGTTTCTAAATTAAATGAAGTAAAATCTCCTTGGCATGTCTATCCAGCAGATTTCTCCAGTTTCTTTTTCTTTTCTTTTATTTTTTTAACTCTTTCTCTCTCCACCACCCAAACTCCTCTCCCCCAGATTGCCATGCCTTCATTCTCATGTTTTCATTTGGTCTCTATCATATTCTGTTCCCTTTGATTGAAATACTTTTCCCTCTTCTTTCTAGATTAACTTTCCTCATCCTTCAGATATCAATTGAGACATTACTTCCTCCAGAAGGTCTTCCCTGATCCCATAAAGACTGAATTAGATGTCCATTCCATGTGCTCTCTTACCTCTGTCATAACTCTTAAAGCACAGCATGTCTTTCTTTGTCTCTTTCACTAGACTGTAAGTTCCCTGAGGGCAAAGAAGACTGTGGTAACCACACAGTAGGTCTCCAATGAATATTTATTGGAAGTACAAGTAAATACCATGAAAACAAAAAAATTAACTAGACCTGTGCTGGTCACCACCACAAAGATAAAAATTTCCTGATATACTGAAACAAAAAATCTTTCAATAGGAAAACTTCTAAAGTAATTATCAAGGAAGATAAATTTAGGAGTTAATTCAAGGAAGAGAATTCAGGCATACATATTTTAAGGGAGGGATCAGGCAGATGGAATATAACCCTGTCTTAACTTTAGAGTAGAAAATTTTGGCTTCAGATATTTAAAAATCCTTCTGCTTAATGATTACATGACGGAATAATTCTACCAGACTGAAATTTTTAGTGATATAACAGAAGGAGAGACAAATTTCTGGGCTCTGTCATAGTAAAAAGATCCAGAGTTGCTGGAAAGACTAATCAAAATGCCCTAGCCTTCCTCCCCTCGTGTAATTTCTCCAAGCTGACATTGAATGAGAGGTCTCTGACAAAGAGACAGCAAGGAAATAGACAGCAGAAGTAAAATAACTTAGGTGATTGGGTTGATGATGACTGACTACAAATCATAATGTTAAATTAACCTGTTGTTTTCCTGCTCTAGCAGATGAACTGAACATTCCTTCAAACAGTTTTGGCATTCAAGGCAATTCAAATATCACATATAAAACTTCATTTGGTTGGTCCATGATCTCAGATAGAATTAGATGGTACTGTCCAGGTAATGCAATATACTTATGGCAAACTAGACTGCTTTACTACATCAGAAAAGTCTGAATTAAAAACATAAAGTTGGTGAACAGCCTACTCTTGCCCACTTGGAATAGTACGTATTTTTGTTTTACCTGATCTTACACAGAGAAAGTTAGAAGAGTTAGAACACTGCCCTTAGTGGTCTTCCTTCTATTCTCCATCAATATATGCACATGATTATCTTTTATATCTTTTATATCCACGGGAATACTTACATCCAGGGGTGTTACACTATAAACAATGGTGGGAGAAGAAAGAAACAAAGATCAGCCCATGTAATCAGCAGATTATGAATGACTTTCAGCTCCTGTTACTACAAACCAAACATGACTCAAATTCACTCTGAAAGCCTAGTAGTTCTTAGTTTCGGAAATATAGAGTTCCTGAAGTCTGAGGTAGCTCTGAGGTAGCTAGCCTCGGTTTCAAACAATACTACTAAAAAGTGATCATTCTGGAAGTGAAAATAGATACTTTACAAAGCAAGTAGTTGTGGAAATCTATATATCTTATGTTTTTCAGATTGTGTATCTACTGAAATTTCAAAGGGAAAAATTTTCACTACAATATTTAAATAATTACAATTAGTGTACAAATTTATGAATTAATGAAGTAAAATGGTATTTTCTCTCCTACTAATTTGTTTTAAGCTAAAAACAGTTTAGAATGTGATTAATACACTCAGATTATTTACAATCCTGAATATAGATAACTGATAAAGTAGGCTTCCAAGTCCAGTGGTTCCTTTAGGATTTCTCTTCTACTGCCACTCACTTAAGCAAGGTTATTCTGTACATGTCCCCAATGTGCTGTCAATTCCCAACATAAGATCAACATGTACAAAGCCCCATTTTGAGAATGCAATATTTGCAAAGACAGGTAAATAACAGACATAATGTCCTTCAATTATTCAATTTTATAATTGTGATGGTCCCTTACAAAGTGGTAGAAGGAAGGACTAAAAGGAAGGAAAGAGAACAAACACCCATTTAGAGCCAATTATTTCTAAGCACTACATTAAGCACTTAACATGGGTTATTTCATTTACCTATCACAACTCTTTGAATTAAACATGAACATTCCATTTTTAAGACAGTGAAACTGATAGATTTTAATTAACAAGTCCCATCTCCCACAGGTGAGATTCAAACTCTGGTCTGATTGGCTCTGAATAAATCCCACAGATGCTTTCTCTACTGTGCATGGAGCCCCACAAATGTCCACTAAGTAATATTACTCTTCTGTCGTTCTTTTCAAATAATCCTTCAGAATGAGGGGAGAAAAGACCAGGTACCACTTCATAAGTTTAAAGAGTGAAACATGACATGTGTTCCAATTCAAACACACACTTAACTGAGTACCGTTTGGATACTCCTCTGTCAAACCACTATGTCTTCCAGATCCAACCAAATCCTGGAGAATAGTAGTAGCTCCCTTCTGTGTTTACAGAATACTCATACCTCTTATTTTATAGAACTTCTAAGGTATTTCTGTTGGATGTTTTAAATTTTCATCTTCATTAATTTTGTCCTGACTGCATGTACTAGATTTTTCTGGATCAGAGACAGATTTCTATTCACTCACAGCAAATAGCACTGGTGCAAGTCTTATCCCAGAGGTAATGACATGAAAACAAGAACAAATGTCTTACATGTACAAATAGAGTCTGTATTACAGATAAAAAATGGTTAAAAATAAATGTCCTCTAGCTTATATGGATATGCTGCCCCTTCTCCCTTAGAGAATCTTGAAAATGGAGTAAGAGGAGGAATCCTGGATTTTTTTTATTTTATTTTTTTTAGGTTTTAAAAAATTTATTTTTTAAAAGTTAACGTGCATAAAAGGAAACTGAAAAACACAAGAAGCAAAGAACAAAGTCATCCATAAACACAAGCAGTTTACAGTTTGACTTCTAGGTCCCATGTGTGTATCTACATAAAAGTAAGCATTTTAATGTAATTAAGATCGTAGTTATGTATCATGCTTTTGTATCACCATGAATATTTACCATTTCAAAGTCCCCAAACTATGAGTATTTTGATAACCAAGAATACACTACACCAGCTCCATCTGAAAGAAAAGAAAAAATGTAATCCTGCTTTTCTTGGCGACAAAAATCTCATAAAAGACAAAAATGGCAACAGGCCTCTAGATAAAGATATTGGCAGAGTTACAATTAAAATACTGTATTCCCTTAATGTTCAATCAAAACTGAGACAACGTAAGAGTACACAACGTACAATGCTTCTAAAAAGAATTCATTATCCAATCTATATTGGAATCCTGGATTCTAACTCTAACCTTTGGTATGTAAATAAATCTCTCCACTAGCCAGATAAGCCCAGAGTCTCCAGCTTTACAACTCAAGGATGTCTCCAAGGTTTCAGGCCTCACACCTCCTTGAATGAAATACAAACACAAACCTCCAGAATTAGGTTAATCTCTCTGGGAGTCTCACTACTATTACAGTTGTAAATTTCTTTCCATAGCTTGATCTTTTAGCACAGGTCTTATATTTAGACAAAATTTGTGTAGAATGCACCCAACTGCACAGGGACACACAAAAATATTTTCTCTACACAAAATTTTCTCTACAACAAATGTCACATTTATTGACTTAATTTTTTTTCTCTATGTATGAGATCCTGGAAAGAAAAAGAAAAGTGCCTTAGCTTTGTACCTCTACAGCCTAGAATAGTGCCGGGCACATATTATTACCCTTTATAAACAAGATAATCTTATTTCCTGGCTCACCTGGCATACCCCAGCTTACTCTTATTTTCCCAACGCAAACATTTGACAATTGTTTTTACTTTGAAGAAGTTCAAATCATCAGAAGAGTTGCATAAGTACTACACTCAATACCCATATACTCTTCACCAATGTTCTACAACTTAGTCATAATCATTCTCTCCCTTCTCTTTCCCTTATTGTCTATACACACACACACATATATATATACACACTCACAAATACATACTTTTTTCTCCTGAACCATTTGAAGGTAAGTCATAGACATCATGACAATTCAACTTTGAATTCTTCAGAATGTATATCTTAAGAACATTTTCTTATATGACTTCGGTAAGGTTATCAAATTCAAAAAATTTAACCTTGACATAATCGAGTACATAATAAAATTTTCCCTATTGTCCCCACAATGTCCTTTACTGAAATATTTTTTTATTTATTTTTCAGATTAAGAATCTAATCCAGATCACAGTAAATTTAGGTGACATGTCGCTTGTTTTCTTGAATCTGAAGTTGTTTCTCAGCCTATCTTTGTCTTCCATGATATTTTTCCGGCAAAAAAATTTAATGACACCCTTCTCACTCTTAGAAGTGTCCCAGCTTGAGCAAAACATTATATCTCACCTTATAAGTTTGGGGGGGAAATACTCTATGAATATTGCCATGTTTCTGCTTGATTAGTGCTTTCTGAGCAAAAGGCACTGGCACTTGGATTAAAAGATGACTGAACAGCAACCCTAAAGACAGAAACAAGATGTATCCCCCCAGAGCCATTTGTTTACATTGCAGGGAGTAGAATGGTACCCTCTCTTCCCTCTTCTCAGAGAGGATTTGTTTACCTTCCAGAGCAAAGGTCTTCTTTCTCCTTCCAAGGGGGAGGATGGTCAGACATGCCAGCCACCCCAAATAAACTCCACGTTTCCTATTTCAGGATTCCTCTCTTGTGGTGCAAATCTGGCTCTTACGGCATGGCCTGCATAGACCGGGAAGGTCAGAACAGTGCAAGATGTCCTGTGAGTAAAAGTTCTGTCCTTTGATCCAGAGGTCTCATGTTTCTGCCGCATTTTAACTTGTTAGCTTATAAGACCCTTCAAAATTTCATACTTCACAATTTGTCAATAAGCATTTAATTGAAATGTTATGAGGGGCACTAAAGGAAAAGGCCAGGTCCCTTACCAGTAAGAATTTATAATCCAGTAAAGGAAACAAACCTAAATTAAAATACAAGGAGGAAAATGCTGTGTATGCTATGGTCAAAAACTGGACTGTGAGAAAATGCAGTGAATTATTATTTCCATTAACTAAATTTCACTATTGGTTAATAAAAAGTCATAATGAGAAAGTAAAAATGAGTCAGGTAAATCTGTCTCACAGAAAAAATAGTTTGTAGTGCATGGTATTTGATGGTGCAGCCACACGTTTAGTTCAAACTTTTTAATTTTAATACCTGTGCAAACTATTAGCCCTCATAATAAGTCAATTTGCATATACAGTTATATTATACATTTTACATTAATGAGCTGTTTACATATGCTTTGAGAAATCCATGTCTTTGATTTCTATGCAATGGCACAGTGCATAATACTTGGGAAACAATCTGTATTTTAGGTTTAAAAGACACACATATTTCAAACAGTTAAGTCCTAGAAATATCTATATTTGGGGAAAAAAATCATCTTACATTTCAAGAAAATTGAACCATGGTTTCAGATAGGAGAGACTAATTAAAAATTTCATTATATCGAGGTTATGTTGACGGACAAGGAAATGGTTTCATACATATATGGAGAGAGAAATGGATAATAAATTCAGATAAGCAAGTGTAGCATAGAGCAACCAGAATAAAATTATTGAAATAATAAAATCTGATGTGCATAAAATATTCTAATGTCAGTCTTGGATGAGATATTTATTACATTTTCAGCTACAGAAAAATTAGTGTTACAAACTCAATTTAAATGCAATTATTGTGAAATATCATTATAGAGATATTATATAAAGTTTTAAAAGTAAATTAAATTTTTTGTAAAGGTAACATTGTACCACTAATATTTCAAATGCAAATTACATAACTATGATGATTAACTTTATGTGTCAACTTTATTGGGCCAAAGGATGCCCAGATATCTGGTTACATATTATTGCCCTGTGTGTTTGTGAGGGTGTTTCCGGAAAAGATTAGCATTTGAATTGGTGGACTGAGTAAAGCAAATAGCTCTCCCCAGTGTGAATAGGTATCATCCAATCTATGAAAATAAAATAGAATCTTAAAAACTAGGGCTAAAACATCCAACATATGTGGTTCTTGATGTAGAAAAAAGTTGGGGTTTGGAGCCAACGGCCAAGAAACAATTCTTGAGACATCTTTGGTGCAAAAGGTGGTTTTATTAAAGCATGGAGACAGGACCCGTGGGCAGAAAGAGCTGCATTGGGGTCGTGACAGGTGACTGTTACATACTTTCAAGTTGGGAGGGGTTTAGGGACAGCACAAACTTTCAAGGTATTTTGGAAACAAGGTTTCCAGGATCCTGAGGGGCTATTGTTAGGAAAAGGTTATTTATTACTGTTTAGTTAAAACTCAGTCATAAGACTCTTCAGATGTCTATCAGTGTGCCATATTCTTGGAGGATGACTGCCAACATTTATCCAGTGGGGGAGAGATAAAGGAAGTTTCCAAAAGAATTTTTATGTGTTAAAGGAGACTTACAGGATCCTTCGGAGTCAGGCTAAGATTGCCTCTTGCCCTTAGCAAAGTATTAACATCAAGGCAGCTGAGTTCCTAGAGGGATGCTGCTCTGCCTGTTTCAAGGACTTGCCAATGGGCTGTAAGTATTAAGGAAATTTAATTTTTCTTTTGCCTTTGTTTCCCACATCAGTTCTGACATGTTTTCTCATAAAATGTTAGAGCTTCACAGTATTATCTGTAATACTTTAGCTACCAACTATTTAATTTTTCAAAACTCCAGTTATCTTTTCCATTGAAATAAAATATCTGTCATGGGCAGAAAGTACTCTTAGGTATATACCTATACCTTCCAGGTTAACTTATCATGGAAAAAAAGATAAGCAATTTTTGTGACATGAATAGCTACTTATATTCATGCTTTACTGGCATGATTCAATATTTTCTGGGTGATGATACCAGTTATACTTAGTCAATGATGTAAGTATAAGAAGAAAAAAAAGAATGAAAAGCATGTAGAATATTGATAAGCCTTAATATAAATGGCAAGAAAATGGTCAAAGGAAATTAGGGACAAGACCATTCTCCATTGTTTCTTCCATTAAAGCAGAGAAATTACTTCTCTGAAAGCAACAGGTAATAGTTGTGGAGTATCGGAAAAGAATAGTCATTTATAAATCCAGAAAGGGAGTAAAAAGAATTCAAAAAGCTAAAGGAAAGAGAGCAAGAAGAGAATGGAGGGGGGTGTAGGGTGGAGGGAGAAAAGGAAGAAGGAAGGAAGGAGTATCTCCTGAATCTTCCATTATATTAAGGAAAGCTCTATTTCCAAATTTTAAACCAGGACAGGTCCATTCAGTTTTAGGTTGATGTTTATTGTCTTACACATTCATCCACCAATGCCCTTCCTGACTGCCTAAATGCAGCTAGAACACATGAACTTTCCAAGGCTTTCACTCCTAACTATTGCCCCCCAGCGCATCGTCCTCCATCTGTGCATCCAAGGAGTTTCACAAAGTAGGCTAAACGTGTTTTCTTCCAGGTCTCTTTGACAAAAAGAAATAGCAATGATGGATAATTTTTTAAATGATATGTAAATTAAAATAATAAGTAATTGAAATAATAGAGAAAAATAATTTGGGGGGAGAAATTTTTTTCTTCACAGTCTACATTATTACTGGGAATAGATGCTTATTTAATTATATTTTAAAGATTTATTATTTATTTAGAGAGAGAGCACGCATGAGAGAATGGGGGTAGAAGCAGAGGGAGAGGGGGAAAGAGAATCCCAAGCAGACTCCACACTGAGCACAGAGCCTAATGCAGAGCTTAATCTCACAACCCTGAGGTCATGACGTGAGCTAAAATCAAGTCATATGCTCAACTGACTGAGCCACCCACACACCCCTCAATGCTTATTTTAAATGATGTGGCATAACCTATTTTATAATATTTTATTATCTAATTTTCTTTCCCTTTTTAAAGAATCAAATACCTTGGACATATCTGCATTTACTGGATGATTCATTTATTTAAAATGCTTTCAGCCATCTATCAAGTACCTCCACACCAAGGCACACTGTCCAGTAAAAGATCTACACAAAATTAAATGAGACTCTGTGAACATAGTTATTTAATCCATAAGAGTGTTATTAAAATAAAAAGAATACGAAAAACATGGATCGTGGATCACCACATCAAAAACTAATGATGTGGGGGGGGTGGAGCAAGATGGTGGAGGAGTAGGAGACCTGGATTTCGTCTGGTCTCAGGAATTCAGCTGAATAGGGATCAAACCATTCTGAACACCTATGAACTCAACAGGAGATCGAAGAGGAGAGTAGCAACAACTCTCTGAAGAGAGAAGCGACCACTTACTGGAAGGTAGGACGTTTTTCTCTTTCTTTTTTCTTTCTTTCCCCTTCTTTTCCCCTGGTTTCAGGTCTTTTCTGATTTGTATAGAGTATATTTGCTGGGGACGTTGTTAACCTGTTAGCATTTTGTTCTCTCATTCATCTATTCTCCTCTGGACAAAATGACAAAATGACAAGATGAAAAAAATCACCTCAGCAAAAAGAACAAGAGGTAGTACCGTCTGCCAGGGACCTACTCAATACAGACATTAGTACGATATCGGACCTAGAGTTCAGAATCATGACTTTAAAGATACTAGCTGGGCTTGAAAAAAGCGTGGAAGTTATTAGAGAAACCCTTTTTGGAGAAATAAAAGAACAAAAATCTAACCAAGTCAAAATCAAAAAGGCTATTAATGAGGTGCAATCAAAAATGGGGGCACTAACTGCTAGGATAAATGAGGCAGAAGAGAGAATCAGCGATATAGAAGACCAAATGATGGAAAATAAAGAAGCTGAGAAAATGACAGATAAACAACTACAGTATCACTAGGGCAGAATTCGAGAGATAAGCGATACGATAAGATGAAACAACATTAGAATAATTGGGATCCCAGAAGAAGAAGAAAGAGAGACAGGGGCAGAAGGTATACTAGAGCAAATTATAGCTGAGAACTTCCCTAATGTGGGGAAGGAAACAGGCACCAAAATCCAGGAGGCACAGAGAAACCCTCAAAAATCAGTAAAAATAGGTCAACGCCCCGACATCTAATAGTAAAACTTACGAGTCTCAGAGACAAAGAGAAAATCCTGAGGGCAGCTCGGGAGAAGAGATATGTAACCTACAATGGTAGAAACATTAGATTGGCAACAGACCTATCCACAGAAACCTGGCAGGCCAGAAAGGACTGGCATGGTATCTTCAGAGCACTAAATGAGAAAAATATGCAGCCAAGAATGCTATATCCAGCTAGGCTGTAATTGAAAATAGAAGGAGAGGTAAAAAGCGCCCAGGACAAACAAAAACTAAAGGTATTTGCAAAAACGAAACCAACCCTAAAAGAAATATTGAAAGGGGTCCTCTAAGCAAAGAGAGAGCCTAAAAGCAGCATAGATCAGAAAGGAACACAGACAATATAGAGTCAGTCACCTTACAGGCAATACAGTGGCACTAAATTCATACCTTTCAATAGTTATCCTGAATGTAAATGGGCTAAATGCCCCAATCAAAAGACACAGGCTATCAGATTGGATTTAAAAACAAGACCCATCAATATGCTGTCTGCAAGAGACTCATTTTAGACCCAAAGACACCCCCAGATTAAAAGTGAGGGGGTGGAAAACCATTTGCCATGCTAATGGACACCAAAAGAAAGCTGGGGTGGCAATTCTTATATCAGACAAAGTAGATTTTAAAACAAAGACTGTAATAAGAGATGAAGAAGGACACTATATCTTACTTAAAGGGTCGATCCAACAAGAAGATCTAACAATTGTAAATATCTATGCCCCTAACATGGGAGCAGCCAATTATATAAGGCAATTAATAACAAAAGCAAAGAAACACATTGACAACAATACAATAGTAGTGGGGGGCTTTAACACCCCCCCTGCTGAAATGGACAGATCATCTAAGCAAAAGATCAACAAGGAAATAAAGACTTTAAATGACACACTGGACCAAATGGACTTCACAGACATATTCAGAACATTCCATCCCAAAGCAATGGAACACATTCTTCTCTAGTGCCCATGGAACATTCTTCAGAAGAGATCACATCCTAGGTCACAAATCAGGTCTCAACCGATACCAAAAGATTGGGATTATTCCCTGCATATTTTCAGACCACAATGCTTTGAAACTAGAACTCAATCACAACAGGAAAGTCACAAAGAACTCAAATACATGGAGGCTAAAGAGCATCCTACTAAAGAATGAATGGGTCAACCAGGAAATTAAAGAATTTTAAAAATTCATGGAAGCCAATGAAAATGAAAACACAACTGTTCAAAATCTTTGGGATACAGCAAAGGCAGTCCTAAGAGGAAAGTATATAGCAATACAAGCCTTTCTCAAGAAACAAGAAAGGTCTCAAATACACAACCTAACCCTACACCTAAAGGAGCTAGAGAAAGAACAGCAAATAAAACCTAAACCCAGCAGGAGAAGGGAAATAATAAAGATCAGAGCAGAAATCAATGAAATAGAAACCAAAAGAACAGTAGAACAGATCAACGAAACTAGGAGCTGGTTCTTTGAAAGAATTAACAAGATTGATAAACCCCTGGCCAGACTTATCAAAAAGAAAAGAGAAATGACCCAAATCAACAAAATCATGAACGAAAGAGGAGAGATCACAACCAACACCAAAGAAATACAAACAAGTATAAGAACATATTATGAGCAACTCTATGCCAGCAAATTAGATAACCTGGAAGAAATGGGTGCATTCCTAGAGATGTATCAACTACCAAAACTGAACCAGGAAGAAGTAGAAAACCTGAACAGACCTATAACCACTAAGGAAATTGAAGCAGTCATCAAAAATCTCCCAACAAACAAAAGCCCAGGGCCAGATAGCTTCCCAGGAGAATTCTATGAAACATTTAATGAAGAATTAATACTTACTCTCCTGAAACTGTTCCAAAAAATAGAAAGGGAAGGAAAACTTCCAAACTCATTTTATGAGGCCACCATTACCTTGATCCCAAAACCAGAGAAAGACCCCATCAAAAAGGAGAATTATAGACCAATATCCTTGATGAACATGGATGCAAAAATTCTCACCAAATACTAGCCAATAGGATCCAACAGTACATTAAAAGGATTATTCACCATGACCAAGTGGGATTTATCCCTGGGCTGCAAGTTTGGTTCAACATCCACAAATCAATCAAGGTGATACAATACATTAACAAAAGAAAGAACAAGAATCATATGGTCCTCTCAAAAGATGCAGAAAAAGCATTTGACAAAGTACAGCATCCTTTCTTGATCAAAACTCTTCAGAGTATAGGGATAGAGGGTACATACCTCAATATCATAAAAGCCATCTATGAAAAACCTACAGCAAATATCATTCTCAATGGGGAAAAGCTGAGAGCTTTTCCCCTAAGGTCAGGAATGCGGCAGGGATGTCCACTATCACCACTGCTATTCAACATAGTATTAGAAGTCCTAGCCACAGCAATCAGACAACAAAAAGAAATCAAAGGCATCCGAACTGGCAAAGAAGAAGTCAAACTCTCACTGTTTGCAGATGATATGATACTGTATGTGGAAAACCCAAAAGACTCCACCCCAAAACTGCTAGAACTCATACAGGAATTCAGTCAAGTAGCAGGATATAAAATCAATGCACAGAAATCAGTGGCTTTCCTATACACCAACGACAAGACAGAAGAGAGACCAATCAAGGAGTCGATCCCATTTACAATTGCACCCAAAACCATAAGATACCTAGGAATAAATTTAACCAAAGAGGCAAAGGATCTGTATTCAGAAAAGTATAAAATACTTATGAAAGAATTTGAAGAAGACACAAAGAAATGGAAAAACATTCCATTCTCATGGATTGGAAGAACAAACATTGTGAAGATGTCAATGCTACCTAGAGCAATCTACACATTCAATGGAATCACCATCAAAATACCATCCACTTTTTTCAAAGAAATGGAACAAATAATCATAAAATTTGTATGGAAACAGAAGAGACCCCGAATAGCCAGAGGAATATTGAAAAAGAAAAGCAAAGCTGGCGGCATCAAAATTCCGGACTGCCAGCTCTATTACAAAGCTGTCATCATCAAGACAGTATGGTACTGGCACAAAAACAGACACATAGATCAATGGAACAGAATCGAGAGCCCAGAAATGGACCCTCAACTCTATGGTCAACTCATCTTTGACAAAGCAGGAAAGAATGTCCAATGGAAAAAAGACAGTCTCTTCAACAAATGGTGTTGGGAAAATTGGACAGCCACATGCAGAAGAATGACACTGGACCATTTCCTTACACCACACACAAAAATAGACTCAAAATGGTTGAAAGACCTCAACGTGAGACAGGAGTCCATCAAAATCCTAAAGGAGAACACAGGCAGCAACCTCTTCGACCTCAGCCGCAGCAACTTCTTCCTAGAAACATCGCCAAAGGCAAGGGAAGCCAGGGCAAAAATGAACTATTGGGATTTCATCAAGATAAAAAGCTTTTGCACAGCAAAAGAAAAAGTCCACAAAACCAAAAGACAACCGACAGAATGGGAGAAAATATTTGCAAATGACATATCAGATAAAGGGCTGGTATCCAAAATCTATAAAGATCTTATCAAACTCAACACCCAAAGAACAAATGATCCAATCAAGAAATGGGCAGAAGACATGAACAGACATTTTTCCAAAGAAGACATCCAAATAGCCAACAGACACATGAAAAAGTGCTTAACATTGCTCGGCATCAGGGAAATCCAAATCAAAACCTCAATGAGATACCACCTCACACCAGTCAGAATGTCTAGAATTAACAAGTCAGGAAACGACAGATGTTGGCGGGAATGTGGAGAAAGGGGAACCTTCCCACACTGTTGGTGGGAATGCAAGCTGGTGCAACCACTCTGGAAAACAGTATGGAGGTTCCTCAAACAGGAAATAGAGCTACCATACCATCCAGCAATTGCACTACTGGGTATTTACCACAAAGATACAAATGTAGGGATCCGTAGGGGTATGTGCACCCCAATGTTTATAGCAGCAATGTCCACAATAGCCAAACTGGAAAGAGCCAGATGTCCATCGACAGATGAATGGATAAAGAAGAGGTGGTATATATACACGATGGAATGTTATGCAGCCATCAAAAGGAATGAGATCTTGCCATTTGCAACGACGTGGATGGAACTGGAGGGTGTTACGCTGAGTGAAATAAGTCAATCAGAGAAAGACATGTATCATATGACCTCGCTGATATGAGGAATTTTTAACCTCAGGAAACAAACTGAGGTTTGCTGGAGTGGTGGGGGGTGGGAGGGATGGGGTGGCTGGGTGACAGACATTGGGGAGGGTATGTGCTATGGTGGCGCTGTGAATTGTGTAAGACTGTTGAATCACAGATCTGTACTTCTGAAACAAATAATGCAATATATGTTAAGAAAAAAAAAAGAAGAAGATAGCAGGAGGGGAAGAATGAAGGGGAGTAAGTCAGAGGGGGAGACGAACCATGAGAGACGATGGACTCTGAAAAACAAACTGAGGTTTCTAGAGGGGAGGGGGTGGGGGAATGGGTTAGCCTGGTGATGGGTATTAAAGAGGGCACGTTCTGCGTGGAGCACTGGGTGTTATGCACAAACAATGAATCATGGAACACTACATCAAAAACTAATGATGTAATATATAGTGATTAACATAACAAAAAATATAAAAAAACCTAACGATGTATGGTGACTACCATAACATAATAAAATTTAAAAAAATAAAATAAAATAAAATAAAATAATAGAAAGTAATCAGGCACAGTCCAGTTTCTGTTCTGAGGTACAAATACTTACGAAAGAATCTTTTCATGCTTTGGCTAACTCACCATTCAGGTTAAGCAATGCACAAATCTCCATTATAGTACAAATACTCACATAACATTTTCTAAATACTTTCTCGTGTATTATTTAATTTAATCACAAGAAATAGTAAATAGCTAAGGTCTTATTGCTACCGTTTACAGATGAGGAAAATGAAAAAATGAGACAAGACTTGTTTATTGTTAAGAAAATCAATGGCAGAAGCAAGATGAAAGCCAAGCTCTCTTGATTACTTGCCCATTGCTTTTCCCACTACCCCACACTTTTATATACTTTTGTATATGCAAAATCTTCAGCACAGTTGCACTGAAAGAATGTAATAAAATGACAAAATAAAGGCTAATTTTTTCCTTATGACTTCAGTGCTTAAAGGAGAAGTCTTAGACATTCAAATACCCAATTAACATTAAAGTAATGAACTGAAGTTATATAAACCTTCCTCCCTTTCTGTCCTCTAGTGAAAATGTTAAGCAATCACAGTCTTGTCCAAAGATCCAACATGTATAACTGATCACTAAATAATTAAAGAATATTATTTCTACTGTTTGCAGGATGATGGATGTATTAAGAAATTGTGATTGATGATGTAAGGTGGTTTGACCAAAGTCAAATAAATAAAAAAGCAAGAACCTGAGTACATTTAAGATATAAAATATCAATTAAAAAAATAAGTATATGTTAATAGTCTTCATTTATACCTGATAATTGAATATGAATGCTTTAAATTTATCAAGGTCATATTAGTCAGAAAATAATAGTTATTTCTGTCACTTACTTTTTATTCTGGTCCCTCCATAAATTATTACTCTAAAGTCATAATAGATCACTGATAGACTGTAGTGAACAATGAGAAACCTCAGCAAATCCATTTTTGTCAACTTTATGCTGATATAAGGTAATATGCACATTTTTCAATTAACACAGAGCACAAGCAGATTTTTAAAATTTGTGACAGAGAAATTTAATAATAAACAGAAACAAATGAAAATTATATAGAAAGTCTCTAAGTGAGCAGTGTGAGCCAAGAGAGACAAAGAAGAGAAAGCAAAAATCCTAACTTCCCTTTACCTCTTTGTCTATTGTCTGTTTCAAAATTCCAAGGCATGACTGCCTTACACCTTCTGGAAGATGCGCTGATGTGAAAACCTGCAGGATCCCATGGCTGCAACCTGTCAGTGCTTGGATTTAAGTCAGCTGAAGGTTCTTCCCTTGAGAATTAGCACAAGAATGACTTGACTTATGTATTTTCAATGGATGCAAATGTCAACCTTATCACCAAGGAAGACATATGGTACCCAGTTCCGAAAGCTGAATTCCTTTTCATAATGAATTCAAATCTCCTGCTGCTATCGGAACTTGGTGCAGGGAAAGGCTGAGGTCAACGTGCCTAGAGGGTTGTTTCAGTGCCCCACGCAGTGCCTGGAGCTACCTGAAAATGTCAGTTTTCAGAACATGTTTCTGCAAGTTGCTTTTACAAAAGTGTGTGGCTACAATAAAAGGAGAGATTAAAAAAAATCATTGAAATCATTTTTTTTGGGGCAAAGAAAATCATATAATGCAGGGTCATCCAGTTAATGTGAAAGTTTCTTCTGCTTTTTTCCACATTTCCTTGAAATGTGCAAGGGAAAATTGCCAGTACATAAATTGTAGTTAACATAATCACCACTGGATTTCAACTGTTGCACTTGGATAGCTGCCGGGGTTGTCTGGTTCTACAGAGGTGATAACGTGGCCTAAAGCTTTCTTCCTACACAGGCCACTGATGAACAAACTTGGTCAAAATCCCTACTTTTGCCCTGAGGTCCATCTAAACTGTTTTGTTCCAAAATTACAACTCCATTGTATTAGTTTGCTCAAGCTGCCATAACAAAACACCACAGGCTGGTGGCTTAAACAACAGAAATTTATTTTCTCATACTTTTGGAGGCAGGAAGTCCAAGATCAAGATGTCAGCAGGTTTGGTTTCTCCTGAGGCCTCTCTCCTTGGCTTAGAGAAGGCCATTTTTCTTGCTGTCTCCTCACATGGTCTCTCTTCTGTGTGTGCACCTGTATCTTGTCTCTCTGTATCTCGAATTTCCTGTCTTCTTTAAGGACAACAGTCTGATTGGATTAGGCCTACCCTAAGGGCCTCATTTTAACTTAATCATCTCTTTAAAGACCCTAGGTCCCAAAAAGTCAAATTCTCAGGTACTAGGGGGTTAAGACTTCAACATGTGAATTTTGAGAGGACACAGTTCAGCCCATAACATGCATCATGTGACATTACAAACTGTTTCCTATTATAACTGATCCCACAGGCAGCAGTCATGCTCAATCTGCAGGTCTGCAAATCATGTTTCTGTTTTCATCCTGAGTATTAAGAAACTCAAAGATCTAGTTGGTGGCCCTTGTACTAGTTTCCTGATACAGTTATTTCCCCACTTCCTATGTCTTTTTATCTAAGATTTTTATTTCAATATGCCTATTGCATAATATCCTTAACTAGTAGATCATGCAGTATGGCAGAGCTAGTCTGGTTTAGAGCCTAGCTCTACTCATTGCATCCTGTGTGATCCTGACAGGTTTCTATGCTCCAGTTTCCTCATGTGTAAAATGGGTATAATAACAATATATGTAACTCAGAGTTGTTCCTGTTAAATGAGTACATTAGTATGTAAAGCTCTTTGCACCAGACACATTGTAAGCACTATGTAAGCAATTGTTATATGTAAGCTAATTTTATGCAACCCATTTATCTGATTTTTAAATGTCTGAATAAAGAAGTAAATTTCTGATGAGTGACAGACTTTCAGAATACAATCTAAAACAGATTGTAAATGCATACTTGTATTCAAAAATTTTTTAATCTTCTAGTTGATCAAATCTCACCCTTATTCCATAGCTACAATTGCTTTGAATTTCCTTGTTTTATCTCTTCACTTAGGATAAATGTACATTCTCTCTTATCACTAGAAGCCCCCTAGCTGCTCTGCTTCACCTTTCCAACCCCTTCTCCAAGGCTACTACAGAACTTGTCACCTAACTCAACCAATACTATGTTAGCTACGTTTCGTGTATGGAAACACAAGCTTGAGGATCATGCTGCTGTCACTCTCTCATAGCCAGCAGGTTCCGTTCCTCCTACCTGCTGCCTTATGGATGTTTAACTGTCAGTATCTACGATGATTTATATAATCTGAGATCTATTTTTCATTTCACTTTTTGCTACTCAGATCTGTGTCTGTAGAGATGATCTCCAGGCTTTGGTAGGATGTTCTTCTTTCAGCATTGCTGATTTGAGCCTTTTTTTCTGTTACTGCGGCTGTGCTTCCTCCATAAAGCAAGTAGCCCAGACTTCATACTTTGATCTTCGGAACAGGACAGGGAATACAACATACTCTGTGCAATTCAATCCTACACTCCTAATTAGACCCCTTGCCCCTCCTCTCAAATGATAACCTTGTTTCTTATTTCACCAAAAATAAAAAGTCAGAAAAGGCCTTATTTCCCTAGTATCAAAACATCAGCCTGCATCTGTGCCCAGGTCCTCTGCTCCTCTTCTGTTACAAGGAGCTATCACTGCTCCTGCCTACAGATGATAACCCTTCCACAGGTGCCCTGGATCCCAGCCAGCACCACCTACTCAAGGCCTTTGATCCTCTAACATCTCCTTTCCCATAGCATCATTTCTTCCCTCTCTATTGAACCATTCTCATCAACAAACAAAATGTAAAGCCAAAAATCCTTCCCTTTACCCCAAGTCACTGCCCAGGGGTACTGTTCTGTTTCCCTGCTTATTTTTGCAGTCAAATTCCTCTAAGGAATTGTCTGTAATCCATGTCTCCACTTTCTCACCTCCCATTTTCTCTGGAATCCATTCTATCAAGAATTCAGCCTCAACAAAACTTTGAAACTGACTCTCTTAAAGCAAACAGTGACCTCCCTGCTGTCATCTCCAAAGGTCAGTTCTTAGTCTTCTTATGTAACCTCTCAGGAGCAGTGAATATGGCTGACCACTGCCTGCTCTTGGAACTTTCTTTACTTGGCCTGTGCAGCATAAACATCCTAAAAATATCACAAGCTTCAGAGTCAGGCAGATATAAACACAAATTCTGGATTTCTACACTATACTTGTTGGACTTCAGCCAAATTATTAAAGCCCTCTGAGCCTTAACTTTTATATTTCTGTAAAACACGGATATATTCTGTAAAATACCTCTCCTGTAGGATGTAGCAAGTATTAAAGAGTGTTAGAACACCCTGGCTTAATTTAGGGCACATCACAACACATCATCAACAAATGATAAATATTAGCATTAATATTATTATTGGTTTATCTGATTCCTGCTTTCACACTCTGTTTATGTCTCTACATCCATGTAGTAAAAGTAGCCTTTCTCTCTCTAAATTCTTTCACCTGTGGAAATCCTATCACAATCTTAAGACCCATTTCCAATGTAGTCTCTTCCATGAAGCCCTCTCCTTACATGCTTCTGAAAGACAATGACCCTTTCTGTGAGCCCTTAATTATTTATTTTATCTATGATTTCCACAGCTGTTATTCATGAACATATTTTATTTCTCTTACTAGTTTTAAGTTTCCAGTGGGCAAAACCAGTTTTGTAAAATAAATAAATTAAAACAATCCTGGCAGGATTCATAATTTGGTAATGTCTCAAGTTTGGAAAATTTTGTAAACTTTTAGCCAATATAATAATATTACATAACCAAGGACCTGTGAAAAAATTTTGCGCTTAAAAGCAAACTTTATCTGAGAGTACCTGGGTGGTTTAGTCACTTAAGCAGTCGATTCTGATTTTGTCTCAGGTTGTGATCTCAGGATTCTGGGACAGAGCCTCACACTGGGCTCCATGCTCGGCAGGGAGTCTGCTTGACGATTCGCTCTATCCCTTTGCCTCTCCCCCTGCTCATGCGCTAGCACACACACACACACACTCTTTCTCTAAAATAAATAAATAAATCTTGGGGCGCCTGGGTGGCTCAGTCATTAAGTGTATGCCTTCAGCTCAGGTCATGATACCAGGGTCCTGGGATTAAGCCCCACATCGGGCTCCCTGCTCCGTGGGAAGCCTGGTTCTCCCTCTTCCACTCCCCCTGCTTGTGTTCCCTCTCTTGCTGTGTCTCTCTCTGTCAAATAAATAAATAAAATCTTTTAAAAAAATAAATAAATCTTTTTTTTAAAAAAAGCAAACTTTATCTGATAATTATGGGAAGCCAGTTTTTCCAGCAAAATTAAATACTTGAAAGGTCCACATATGCCTGTAAAGGCCTTTGTATCTCCTTTCCGCACTCTCCTCACATAAATGGCTCTCATGTATCCAGATTAAAGGAGAGAGAAAAACAGAATAGCTAGCCCACAGAGGCCAGGGCTCCATGAAGAGTCGAACCAGGGAGACCACTGGAATGTGCCTGCCCCTCTCTATAGTATTTCACTCCCTCTTTATGATTATAGTGGGCTCTGTGCATTTTTAAACAATCTCTCTAATGGTAGCACCATAAGTATCTTTTATCTACAGTAAACATCTATGGACTCCTGGGTATATTTGGCCTTGACACCTAAAACGCCATTTACTCATCATCTTTACTCTGCCACTGTCATCTCTTTACATTCTTGTTGTCTAGAGAAGGAGCATCAAGGTCTGATATTTATTCCTTCTCCACAAGTGTGTTATTTAACCACAATTAAATTCATAACAAAGAGTTTGTATCGTCACTAAAATTATCATGAAGTTACTGCTTTACATTTAAGAAAGCAATTATCTATATATACTGATATTATGCAATCTCCACAATATTACGTGAAAAAAAGCAGCAGGCCAAATAACCTATAGTGTATGCTCTCATATGTATACAAAAGGGATATATGTATATTATGTGTGTGTGTGTGTGTGTGTGTGTGTGTATAAAACATAATACATAGATAGATAGGTATCTACCCACCTTCTTGGCTATGTATAGATTCTCTTTTGAAGGATTCAGAGGAAATTATTTGGTGATTGCCCCTAAATAAAATTTAAAGATCTGGGAATGAAACTTATTTTTACCATCACTATATGCCCTTTATTCTGATGAGTGTTTGATAATGTATATGCATTATTCTTCCATTAACAAAAACTTGGTTAAGAATAAAATTATGTATTACATTTCTTTAGTTGGGATTTTGACCAGATCTAAAGCAAATGGATACCAGGAGTGAGCATGAGGAAGTTATGCATGAAGATGCATAATGAACACTGAGAGATTCCTCAGCTATACAGCAGTCTCCAGAGACTAACCTCAATCAGCCTCAGAGTCTGGGTTCCAAAGAAATTCAAGAATTGTCTTTCATATCCTTTCCCACTTCTAAGTTTTTGCTTAGCCTATTCTTTTCTACCATGAATATTCTTTGTTCACATTTCCAAATGCCCCAATGGTACAAATATTATCAAGGCCAGTATAATAGATTATTTATAAAGATGACCACCAACAATTCTTCCCATACCCATATACAAATGCTAGTTTCCTTCCTTTTGTATAAGGCCTACTCTTGTGACTTGCTTTGACCAACAGAATGCGGCAGAAGTGAAACTTTACCAGGTCTGGGCCTAGGCCTTACAAGGCCTGGCAGCTTCCACTTTCATCTCCTTGAATCTAGCAAACATAAAAAGGTCCAAGTGCCCTGCTAGAGAGAGAGGCCAGGAAGTGAGGAGAGGCCAGGAAGTGTGAGGAAGAGAGACTACGAAGGATAAGGGAGAAAGGTAAGCCAACCCCGACTACCTCAGCTAAGGTACCAGCCACGTACATGAAGATATCTTGGATCCTCCAGTCCCAGTCAAGCAATCTGAGCCAGCATTTCATGAAGCAGAAACAAGTTGCTTCTCTTGAGCCCTACCCAAATTGCAGATAAATGTTTGTTGTTGTTAACTGCCCAAGGTTTAGAAACGATACTCTCAAATGGAAATGATCCAAACTACTCCTGTGCAAAATCCTGTAGCATCACTTTCTACACTGTGTAGAACAAAATATTTCTCAGACTAGACTCTATGTAACATCCTTGAGAGGGATTTACTGTGTCTTATTTATCTTTGCATTTCCCAGCCAGGACAATATTTTCTTGTATAGGGCTCAACAAACACTTCTGTGCATGAGTGATTGGATGTGTGTTCATATATGCCAATCACACACACGAACTCTATACAGTTAGACAGAGACAAGTCCCTCCTCACCCAAAGCAATCAATGTCCTTTTTAGCACCTTGGAGTACTGCTGTATCAATCAGATCAGCCCAAGGTGATGCTGAGGTATTCCTAACAGTATTGATATCTACTGCATAACAGCTTGAGTTATTGAGATAAAATCAACCATTAGAATGCATTTGTTTTTGGTTTACCTTCCTGCAGATACATTTTAAAGTAAAATAGCTGGCCTGGGGTCCATTTTCCACTTTTTTACACATGCGTTATCATTTTCCTATGGATTTTCAAGTATTTCACAGTGAAATAGAAAGTATTTCTCCCAATATATGTATTCACAACAATGATGGCAGCAGCTCACGTTGGCTCCCAGGAGAGGTTTTAGTATACTTCACAGCATGGAACTGGCCTTGTGGCATGACAGGAATAAAATGGAGACTATACAGTGGAAGGAAGCAAGCAAAATATGGAGCAAACATGGGCAATAAGGAAAAATACAGGACAAAGTTCCAGGGATGACATCCCAACTCCAGGCTGACTATGGGCATCTGTCAGTAATGATGAGTCAGAGAAAAAGAGCAGGGGCATAGCGAAAGGAATGTGGTCAGAGAAGATGTTCAGTGTCAGGTACAGTACGTCATTAATTGGGTGTATCAGTTACAAGTAAGGGGAAAGATGTGAAAAGCAGAAGCTGAACCCTGGCAAAGAGCTGGTAGGATCCTCCTAAGTGAAGGCAGGTTAAAACTGGCCAGCTGGATCACAGACCTGGATCTTCCACAGATGACAAGGCCTCTGGATGAGGGCACACTTGACAGGTTGCTGTCTTTTTTGGGAAGGGGGTAAGAGGTCAAAATTTCAGCAAGCTAGCTTTATTTTTTAAACCTCCAAAGTAACAAGTTTTTGTAAACTTCAGATCCCTCAGCCCTTCCAGCATGAAAGAAGAGAATACTATTTTTGACTATCACAACTGGTGATGGTAATAATTACCACTTATTGTTGGTTACTATATTAACCCAATAGGGAAATAATACCTCTTTTTCTAGATGAGAAAACTGAGGTCATGAAAAAGACACTTAGTTGTCCAGGATTTAAACACAGGTCTACTGACACCAAGCTTGAGCTCATCCCACAACAGTTCCATCCTCCTGAGAACTTCTGCTTCTCTGCAAGACCAGGCTCCGAGGTGGTGGAGCAAGTCAGCCTGCGACAGGAGGATGACGATTCCTAACAGAGTTTTGTTAAACTGGAGGTAGGGATGGACACCTACATTAATATCTAATATTTACACTGCAACAGGCTGACACATACCATACCTAAAATGATGGGCTCGGAATTTAACAGTAAAGAGATAAAACTATAACACTGTGGACTTGAAAAACAGTTTCATCAAGAGAAACATGGCTGCCAAAAAATATATACATGCTTACATACATACAAAGAAACCACTTTTTATATCTGCTTAGGACTACCTCTGGGTCCATAACTAGTAATGTGTGACATCATTCCCTGTATAGATTCAATATCTGTGTCCCCTCAAAATTCCTATTTTGAAGTCCTAACTCCCAGTGTGGCTGTATTTGAAATAAGGACCCTAAGGAAACAATTAAACTTACCAAATGCCGTAATGGTGGCGGCCCTGATTTGATAGGATCAATGCACTTAAAGAAAGTTCTCTCTTACTTTGTGTGAACAAAGAAGAGGTTACAAGAGCACAAAATAAGATGGCAGCCACCTATAAGCCAAGAGAAGAGAACTCAGAATGAAATTCATCTTGCCAGAACCTTGATCTTGAACTTACCAGCCTTCAGAATATGAGAAATAGATTTCTGTTGCTTAAGCTACCCAGTCTATGGTATTTTGTTAGAGCGGCCAAAGCTGACTCATATGTGCTTCAGGTCCCACAACAGGGAAGAAATGAACGAACTTGCTCAGTTAACACAAAGGCTCCTTGTGTATATAAAACTGCTAATTTTTAAAATCCTATTTTGGATCTGGTTTGCAGTTATGTGGACAAATATCCTTAAAATATGGATGTTTCATCTCCAATTGGCACCGTATGGCACTTTGGGCCCTCAAACAGTGCTCATCTTCATTTCTTTTGACATATTCCTATTCCTTTAGGAGCGAGTCAGATATTAACTTCCTTCAATAGTTAAGAGCTTAAATTTTCGAGAGGGATAACCACAATTCTAATAATGGCTTGGTCACTACTAGCATTGAGCAAGCTCCTTAACTGAGTCAAGACTCGATTTCCCTGTATTTAGAAAGGGACTAATGATACTGACCTCCTATGTTTACACTGCTGCCACTCCTTCTACTTCTACTAGTCCTATTACTGACACTATTGCTCCAACAAGAACAACCATATAATGCACCATATATCAAGGGTTTACTATATGCTGGGCACTGGACTAGTTGCTTTAACTACATGTCTACACTGACTAATCCAAACACCAATTTTTCAAAGAGGTCGTATGTTTATCCTTGTTGTACAGATGAAAAGGTTTAGAGGCAAACATCTTAAGTAATGCAACTAATAAGTTCTAAAAAGCTAGGATAAAAATCCAGGGTTTTTAGGGTTTTCAAAAAGTGTACTCCCAACCAGCAGACAATACTGCATATGATAATGAAATGAGCTCGTGTATATAAAGTGTTTGGTACAAAGCTGGGAAAGACTGGAACCTCCATAAAGCATTCTTGGAGCTATTTTATCCACAGTGAAGCCTTTTCCACCTTCCCCAGTCATTCACTGTTCTATGTTCTCAAAGTGAATATTGGTACATATGTACATAACTTTCTCTTTCTGTACAGATCTTTACTGAAGCAACTTTCTTGTTAAAATTAAGTGTATACCTGCTTCTCCTTCAGACCATGGGCTACTAGAGAATAAGAAACTTTATTCAAGCCTGTTTTGTACCCCTGTCTTCACTGCCTCATTCCTCTATCCAGACAGGGTTGTCTTTCTCCGTTATGACCCTACTTTGCTTTAAACATACCTGTACTATAACCCCATCACATCACAGCTACTCACATTGATACCAGTCCTTATGTAAAGGCAAGAAATTCATCATACTCATCTTTACACTTGAGGTACCTCCCACATTGTAGGAACATAACACATATCAGTGAATGAATGAGTTGATAAGTGAATGAATGTTACTTGGATTTCCTGATCGTGTCTTTTCTCCTGCATTTATTCAACAGCAACTAGTTATAAAAGCTCTAATCTAAAATCCCTAACCCATGGGTTAAAATATAAACTGGAAAGAGATCAATCAGTATAAAATTTTATTTATATAACTGTATCAACTTTTATTTTAGATCATTATATGTGAAATAGAAAACTCTGGAGGATACAACAAAAATACATTTCATTTATACCATGCTTTTAATTTTCACAGTGATGCTGTGGGAAACAAGCTCTTGTTTCCCTCTGGTCCATGAGTAAACCAAGGCTTGGAGAGAGGTGAAGCAATTTACTGAAGGTCCCAGGGCTGGTAAGTGAGGCAATTTGTCCTCAAGTCCAATTCTCATATATGAAGTCCGGATTTCTGCACAAACTAGAGCTATCTTTCTCGATATATTACTAAGAAAATTTCTGAAAATGGCCACCAGAACAAACTTGTTAAGCTGAAAAGCTAAATAACTGAAAAAAAAAAAGGAAAAAGAAAGGAGGTTTTGTTTTGTTTTTTGTTTTTTCATTTAAGTTGTCCAGGTATGATACTCAGATTTATAATTGTGTGAATGGCAGTCTTATAAATAAAGGACCTTTTTTCTTCTACCCTTCCATGGATCTGGGGAAAGGATGTCTTGGGCTTTTCTTGGCTAACTCCAAAAGAAAAGAGATACAGAGGCTCCTTGGCCACATAGGCTGTGCCTAGATATAACTTGTCATGCCCAGGGGCAAGTCAGCAGCTACACATGACTACTTATTCTCCAACCTACAATGGTGGTTACTTAATAATGGAAAATATAATTGAAAGCTTGTCTCCAATTGTTTAAAAATTATCTGAAAAAATTTTAAAAATAAAAAAACCCACCTCTGGGTCTAATTTTGCGTTCACGTTACTTCTAAAACAGCATTATAGTTAAACATATACTGAGAATAAGTCAGTCTTCAAAGACATAATTTTTATTGAGTGGTAAACCTCATGGTCTAAAGCTATTCTAGAACAAAACCATTCTGAAATTTGGTACCTGAAAAGAATTTATTTCTTAATTCCTGAAATTAACTAATGCAGCTGTTCTGACAATGTTATTTGAATATTTGAAAATGTATTATGGAGAACAATAACTCATCCCCCCATAAATTGTTTCCAAATAAATTAACCCAAAAGCCATTAATGCACCAGCTGTTGCAATTAACCAATACTTCTAACTTGCTGATTTGGCAATTTGGAATAGAGAGGGAAGCTGAGAATACTTGTGGAGAATACTATAGAGATAAAGCTCAATTTAAAAATCCAGGATAGTAGGGGAGGGAAGCACCATACACCGCTATATAAGCAAACACAAACCACGCACACTTCCATGATGACCAAAAATGTTTACATCTGGAATTCAGAATGGCTGAGACCTGAAGACACACATGGGGTCTATGCTTGCCAAATCACAGTGGGTTTGTCATGTTAATCAGTGAAGGTGATTGTAATGTTTGGTAAGGTTTCATTCCATGATGTTTCAAACCATAAACCTGCTGCACAGAAGCAGCATGTTTCTGCCTATGCTACAGTTCTTATATTGGATCGCTCTCTAATGGACTGCTCCCAGCCTGTATCTCCATGTAAAACAATCTCTTTAGCACTTCTGGGCTGCTAAGACCTGCTAAGCATGTATTGGATTCTGTTATTGTTGTGGGGTATTGTATTTCTCCCCTTTGAACTCGTGCTCCGCTAAGAACCGCAACTAAACCTACATGTGTAGAGATTAAAGGCAGGTCTGCTGTGGGCTTTTCAACATCAAATGGCCAGAGTTGTACATGACTCAAGTAAATTGCATGGATCATTTTCTTCCCCTTCATGCTAGAAAATCCTACATTATCATTCTTGTGACTGCTTTCCTCCACTCTCCTGGTGATGCCAGATATCCATCAAAAGTGATAAACACTCTATCCCCAGAGAGTATATGTTCTAATCCATAGCACAAGGGTCGTTGGGAAGTAAAGATGGGAGGGGAAAGGTGGAAGGAGAACTGACAGGACAGGGAAAGAGGGAAAATCTGAATTGACCAACTAAATCTTTTGAGAAAAGGTCACATGCATATCCTGACAGATAAAGATTATTTGCAGAAACAGTTCTGCTCTGAATCCCAAAATCTGATTATAAGCATGATCCGAATTTGATACAGTTTCCCCATATTAAAGAAAATTTCCTGTGGAAATTGAGCTTTTGTTGAAAAGAAGAAGCCAATGCTAAAATGAAGCTGCTTCAATAGAATATGATTCATCACTTACCTTCAAGAAGAGGAAGCCCCAAGTAACAAACCAATGTAAAGAAGCCTCATTCTGACACAATCTTTGGAACCTTGAAGCTGAACCACAGAATCAGGGAAAGTTGCTTCCTAGTGAGGTCCCTGATGTTATTAAACTTGAATCTGTGTCTCTTCTCAGAAACCTTCACATTCAGTTTCCCAGACAAAATGATGTGAAGGATATGCTGTTCTGTGTATAATGAATGCTCAATAAATGCTATTGACTTATCAATTGAACAAAAAAATGATTCCCTGTGAGTCCAACAGAAGTCTAACAATATGTATTTTCTTATTATAGAAATTCCTAGAATTTAAACTCTAATTAGTACGAGTTGGCAGGACACCAATTTGAAGTCACTGAATTAAAGCGTTTATAAAAATCAATTGTTTTTGAAATATTTCTGAGACCTTCTTTTCTTTGTGTGCTCTGGATTTTCTCTAATCCTGGTTTTAGACTTTCTAGTTTTCATATCACTTAGGGAGCAGGGAGCTCAGAAAATTCTTACTTCATCTATTTACCCACCTCCTGCTCTAGTTACTCACTTTGTGTCCCTTTCTACACTTGAAGGAGGGAGATTAGGTGCTGTTCATCAGGTGTGGCCTCCTCGGCACATATCTACTCTATGTCACTACTTCTGTATTTTCTCTTTTGTCTCAGGAATGCACACAAGTCTCAGAACTGATTTTTTCCTTTATCCAAGCTTATAGGTCTAATATGCTTAGAACAAAATTCCATAGGCCTGTCTGGAATCTCAAGGCTGCAAGTGGACACTAACATGACTGCAGAATACAGCTACTGCTTTAGTTTCTTGGAGACCAAAAAAAAAAAAAAAAAACTTGAAGAGATAGATGAAGGCAATCAAAAGTGGTCTTTTATTAGCTGCTCCCCATGCATACATACTTAGCTAAAGCTGATTACAACCCTCCATTAAAGAACAATGGCTTATGTGATTAGGTTTTATAGATTATCCTTGAGAACGCTGAGATATGGTACACCTTATTCTCAGGAGCCCACAGCCGCCAAGTTCTTGCATATTCTTCATGGTCTCATTTCAAGTTTCCCAAATGCAATTAGGGTTATTGGAGTAGACAAGAACCATTGTATTCTGCCAGATGGTGCTTTCCTAACTAGATAAGAAAGCCAGTCTTTCATTCTGGGACCCTTGCCCTCCTTTGCCAAACTTTACGAGCATCTGTTACAAGCATTTGTCCCAGGCACTGTCTCTGTGGCAATCAGAGCTGTATTCAACATATCGGAAAAAAATCTTAAGATCACCAATGCCCAGAAACATATCTGCCACCGATTCTAAAACTCTTCAAGAAATGCTAAAGAAGTATTTTTTCTACTGGAATTCTATTTTTTATGTTAATTAAACATACATTTTCATTAATTGAGGCCTAGAGACAAGAGGTTTCCTTAAACTGCAGTACTACCACTGCAAAAACTATTATGTGGGTATGCTGGTGAATCACAAATTCTAGCCATTATGGGCACTCTATTAAAGTCAGGCTATTTCCACCATTCATCTTTTTAAAAAATTGTACAATATATTAGTCTCTACAAGGATTCATTTTTAAGCCTACCAGAAGTTGTTAAGATATCACTTACAGTACCATTTAAGTGCTTACTGCTGAATCTGTACCATTTGAGCACATACTGAATTATGGCTCTGTCAGAGATGCACATCCCAGCCAAAGGGCAGCCGGGGAGGGAGCCAGGGGAAAAGCAGCAAAGTACCTCATCTATATTCATTTGTTTGTCTCTACCTAAGTTGATTTTAATGTCAGAGTTTGCTTACACTTTTTAAACTATGTAACATATTTCAAAGAGACAGGTTCAATTTTCAAGTAAAACAGCAGATAATGGCATCAGGGATGCCTGGAACCACAAAGGATATATACATAAAGAGGACAAAATACAAGTTAAATGTTTGCATAAACAGCCAGATGGAAACGAGATTTCAAACGGTCCCCTTCCTACCTGGAACTTGCTTGGTACTATATATTTTTAGGACACTTTTTAGTCATTAAAATCACATAGCATTACTATTATCTCTATTACACATGCTCATCAGTTAATAAAAAACAGAAATGTCAAATAATTTGCTGGAGGCTACTTAGCAAGACAGTACACAGATATGAAGGCCCTGTGAGGAGAGCTAAACTATTTTGCTCACTTTAGAAACATGGAATACATTAATCACCTAAGATTTTTAAATGGGGGTTCAGAGAGGCTAAACAGAAGTTTGGTTTTGAACTAAAGCTGTATAAGACAAGAGTGTGGTCTGCCTTATTTACTACTGTGTCATTAGGACCTAGCATAATGTAAGATTGTTAAATGAAATAAAAAATGAATAAATTAATCAATCAATAAAAAATGGAGGCTTCTGACATATAGAAACTTGATAAGCACATTCAGTTAGAGTTTTAAGTTAGAATCTAGTAAACTAGGACTACATGTTCTCTAGTGTGGGTTTTCCCTACCCAGCACATCTTTGGTTTTTTGTATCTGTCTTGAAAAGGAAGGAGGGGAGAATATTTCTGAAAGGGCAGTATATATATGGCAGAAAGGATAAGTTGCATATAAATCAAATTCATGAGACTTTATAACCAGGTTTGCCTGTGTAACCTCTGAAAAGGGGTGACCTTTCTGAGTTTCAGGCTCTGGAAAACAAAGCAACCATGATATGCCAGAGAATCAGCAGAGTGAAGAATAATTGGGGGGTAAGTGGGCTTGACACAACCAAGCTCCTTCAAGCCATTACTGTGGTTGAAGTTTGGGGGTCTTTTTTATAAACTAAGAGAATGGTGAGTTCATGCCAAAGATGACTGAATTGCCCTTACTATCAGCTCTCCTGGTTGTGGGCAAAGAAGAGAGAGGCTGGAGTACCTAGTCCTATATGGTGACGGACTAGGGGTAGAATTAGGAAGAAGGAGATGAAGATGAAAATGGATGACCCATAAGAAGGAGAAAACTGTGGCACTGAGGAGAAGGAAGGAAAGAAGGGTTATGTGAAGATATTTAGATTAGATTCTTAATATTTGTGAGTCAAAGAACCCTTTGAAAATCTGATAAAAATAATAAATATGCAAACCAGAAACATATACCCACAAAAATATCCTGCATATTACTTCAGCTTCAAGCGCCTTCTTAAAGCTATCCTTGAAGGGAACCAGGACTTCTGCATCAGATGTCTACAAAGACCCCTCCATCTCTAAGAGCTGTGATCCTATAAAATATATTTTTTTTAATCTGATGCCATTTCTGGGATATCTTAAAGTCATTAACACAAGGTATCATTCCTTTAAAATGTCAGCACAAAATTATTTTTCTGTCTTAAGTGTGCTTGTCAAAGCAAAGTCTGGAGACTTCCTAAGCATACTTTAAGCTATAGAAATAAGGGGCCAAGTATGTCAAAATTCCTAAATCATCATGGAGTGGTGACTGAGAATGGAGAGATTATGTTCAGATGGCATGAATTTGCATCCCAGTGTTCCCACTATGTGACCTTGGATAACTTACTTCTCTCGTGCCTAATTCCCCTCATTTGTAAAATAATAATAATAATAAAACCTAATTCAAGGACTAAATGAGCTGTGATTACTCAATGTGTTCATACGTGTCAAACACTGAGAACAATATCTGAAATATTTTGAATTCTCAGTATATGTTAGATTGAGCTGCAGTAGCATCATTGTTTTTCTGTGTTTAGAATAACTGCCTGAGCCCATTCAGGGGAAGATGCTATCTGAGAAGCTCTGTTTCACCTCTCAGCCAACATCTCCTCAGCACAGCATACCCACAGAGCTGCTCCAAAGCACTCTAGATTGTCTAGACATGAAGTCCTGGGATTCCTGTCTAAAAGTTGGGCCTAGAGAGCCACACCCGTTACCCTCGGTGTTTAAGCTACTGTGGGGCCTGACTCGGAGCAAGCAGTGATTGCAGTAATCATGTCCTTGTCCCTACCATCCTATGGCATCACCCACGAGTCCAATTAGTGTCAGGTTGGCCACCCTATGTATCACTTTAAAAACACAGGGTAAATGAGCTCGGTGTATTTTTAAGTGCATGCAGTAATTACTGCTCTGCTACCTACTTTACATTAGAGCAGTTTTAGTTACTTACTGGGATTTAAGGACAGCCCAGAATTCATTTCACAGTTGGAAGGATAACATAATGTCAAACACTCAGAAGGTGTAAGACACTGGGAATATTGTCTTCACTCTAATAGCCCCAACCGCTGG
This sequence comes from Eumetopias jubatus, assembly GCF_037043125.1. NCBI lineage: Eukaryota > Metazoa > Chordata > Mammalia > Carnivora > Otariidae > Eumetopias > Eumetopias jubatus. The sequence continues at coordinate 93,559,264 of NW_028274812.1, forward strand.
AACTAAAGCACATGACCAAACCATTAAGTCATTTTCTGAAATCCTGCTGCTACTAGCTGACTCCACAAACATGCACTTGGCCGTATTCTCCCTGGGCTTGCCATTTCGTGGTCGTAAATGGATACCAACCAAAGCTATATTAACTCTTTCAGCTATATCTCAACTCTGGCCACTGAACAGAACATACAAAAGCAGCAATTTACTAAATGGATTTGAATTATTCTCAACACTGTTCTTGGAAAATGATGGTAAGCCTTAAAGGACTTCAAAGGTTGTAAAATCAAAAAGAAAGACTATGAAAAAATTGTATCACTTAGGATTTCTGTTAACTGTAAGAGCAGATACTGATTTTATGCAAGCTGTGTAGCAAAACATGTATGTCTTCTATTGTAAAAATAACCACATGAAAGACTTTATGGCTGGAAAAGTTACATGGCTCTAGCTCGATAATTAATTCCTTCAAATGATGTTTTCCTCCAAACCAAAACTGTCAATTCCTATTCTATTACTTTTAAATATGAATAAAGTACTAACCATGGCATTCGATTCTAAGTGACATAGATGACTCATTGGCAGTTGTGGATATTATCAGAATATAGTCAAACAACAAGTATATATAAGTTACATAATAAATTAGTAAGATAAGATCAGACAAACATTCTTGTGGGAAATCAGAAATTGTTCTCCTGATTTTTGTTACCTCTTCCTGAATGTTACCATTCAAATCCTTGGAAATAATTACATCCCAGGTTCCTAATTCCCAGCTCCTTAATTTGACCAATTTTGAAAGATCTTCATTTAGCATCTTTGAAATTTCATTACAATGCTTTTATAGTCTCCCCCAGATCGTTAATAAAGGCATTCTAGGAGGTCAGCCATCTGACTCACAATAACCACTTCCTCCAGACTCTAACAGAGGGTTATTTATTAGCAATCTCTGGTCTTTCAATCCTTTTTTTACAGTTCTTAATCCCTAGTAACATCTGAACACAATGAAACTTAGAAAAACTTCAAATAGAGAAGTTCTATTTTGATTTAAAATAGATTTAAATTGCCAAATTTTGTGGTTTCATTGATCTTTCCCATCTTTCCTTAAGCTATCATATAAAACAAGAATGAGTATTCTATTACCACCAAACTAAAAAGCATCTTATGACAACAGAAGAGCATTTTAGATGATAGCTAGTCTAAACAAGTTTTATATTTAGTTGGTATCCCAAGGTCAAGTCATTCAAATTGCTCACAAATACAGCAGTTTCCTTTCAGACTTTCTTTTTCCTAAAATATTATCATATTCTAATTATCTCTATAGTAGGTGTATGTTTTAAGATGAAACAATATATGAGTTAAAAAGTAATACTGCTTAAAGAAAAAGGAATTGCTGAAATATTTCCCTTTTCCAGTGCTTGACACAGTAGCCATTTAATGGGGTTTCTTAAAGTAGATCTTTTTAATATGGATATATCTAAGTAATAATATATGATATGTTACCTGTAGTTACACATAGCATTAATTAATTTTAGGACATTATTAAGAGTTAAACAAACTATACACTTGAGGTAACAGTTCCACAAGAATACCCTCACTTCAGACACTAGTCACAAGTTTGGGGGGCCCCAAGGCCACCCTCACTTCAGACCAGCAAGCTACAAATTTGGGGATTCTCATGATCTCCCTCAGGCTTGATAATTCACTAGAACAACTCACAGAACTCAAGAAAGCACTAAACTTATGATTACAGTTTTATTATACTGAAAGAATACAAATTAGAATCAGTGAAAGGAAAGAGATGCAGGGCAGAATCTGGGAGGGATCCATACATAAAGCATCTGGTCAGCATCTCCCACGGAGTCCTGAATAATGTTAACTCCTCCAGCTATTAGTGTCTAATAGTACTGAGTAACGTGAACCAGGGAAGCTCATCTGAGCCTTTGGAGTCCAGAGTTTTTATTGGGGATTGATCACATACTGCCAAAATGGCTGACCTTTCATCACCTGGACACTTTCAACACCTTACCCCACCAGGACACTCAGAGACTAAGGACACTCAGAGACTAATAATATCTTTAGTCACCAGTTCCTTAGGAAGTCAGAACTGTATGGAATATTCCAAAGACCCCATCATAAATCACACTGTTACACTGTCCACAGCAAAAGCCTCCAAGCAAACAAAGATACTTAATCAGACAGGTCATTCCAAAGATCTGGAGATCACCTCCCAGTAGCCTGTTTAGGTAGTTAATCCTTCACTGTATAGACATTATTGTTTCCTTTTTTTTTTTTAAGATTTTATTTATTTATTTGACACAGAGAGACACGGCAAGAAGGGAACACAGCAGGGGCAGAGAGAGAGGAAGAAGCAGACCCCCTGCCAAGCAAGGAGTCTGATGTGGGGCTCAATCCCAGGACCCTGGGACCACGACCTGAGCCGAAGGTAGATGCTTAACGACTGAGCCACCCAGGTATCCCAGACATTATTGTTTCCTAATGGGATGTTGGATATTGGATAGAAAAAGGATACTAAAATATAAACTTGCAAACAAATCTTCCCCAATATTCAAGAAGAATTACATGCATAGGGTATCATATGCAGTTTTTGCCAAAGTGAAAAAGCATAAAGGTTGAAAAGTAGCAAAAACAATTAAAATCTGTTTAAAGAATCAAGCATACAATTAAAATAAAAGGAGCTAAAGGAAATTGATCCTGAAAAAAATAAAATTAAGTGAGTCAAAAATATTCCCTTAAACCAAAACTAATTTTATCTTGCAGTTATTCAAATTTATGCAGGTCACATGCTTTGTGATATTTCTAATACTTGCTAATATGAAAAATAGTTTAGGGCACTGAGTAGAGAAAACTAAATTGGCCCATGTGAGAATAAAGTTTATGACTTTAGCTGGGCCTTTCAACCAACTGATTTTTAAAGAATCACAAATGTGTGGACAGCAAAAGAAATTTCACTTAAAAATTAATATATTGCCTGAGTGAAAAAATAATTCAACATTTAGATAGCTCTAAAAGATGTAATCCAACCTCAATTCAGAGAGAACTTTTAAAATAGGATAAATTAAGCAACAATTTTGGGGGAGTGGTAAGAACCAGATAACCAGAATAACACTCTGGACACCTAGGAAATATAAAATTCTATAAATTTCTAAATAAAGCAAAACAAAAATAAAAGCAAAACTCTCAAATTAGACATAAAGGAAGTCTTTGTTAAATAAACAGTCTGAAATAGAGGAAAACCTTTGTAAGGAATTTCACGAGGAAGAATATTAACAAGCATTTAATTTTTGATATTACTTATTTAATAAAACTTTAATAAAAAGGCATCCAGGATACTCTTGGATAAACAGCCTAACAATAAACAAAATATATGTTGAATTGATATCTTAAAATTATTGAGGAACTTAACCAACACTCATGTATTCTTTTACTAAAAGTACTCACACCAGTCAGAATGGCTAAAATTAACAAGTCGGGAAACAACAGATGTTGGCGGGGATGTGGAGAAAGGGGAACCCTCCTACACTGTTGGTGGGAATGCAAGCTGGTGCAACCACTCTGGAAAACAGTATGGAGGTTCCTCCAAAAGTTAAAAATAGAGCTACCCTACAACCCAGCAATTGCACTACTGGTATTTACCCCAAAGATACAAATGTAGTGATCCGAAGGGGTGTGTGCACCCTGATGTTTATAGCAGCAATGTCCACAATAGCCAAACTGTGGACAGAGCCAAGATGGCCATCAACAGATGAATGGATAAAGAAGATGTGATAGATATATATAGATAGATAGATAGATAGACAGATATAGATATAGATATATAGATATATGGAATGGAATATTATGCAGCTATCAAAAGGAATGAAATCTTGCCATTTGCAATGACGTGGATCGAACTGGAGGGTATTACGCTGAGCGAAATAAGTCAATCAGAGAAAGATAAGTATCATAGGACCTCACTGATATGAGGAATTCTTAATCTCAGGAAACAAACTGAGGGTTGCTGGAGCGGTGGGGGGTGGGAGGGATGGGGTGGCTGGGTGACAGACACTGGGGAGGGTATGTGCTACGGTGAGTGCTGTAAATTGTGTAAGACTGTTGAATCACAGACCTGTACCTCCGAAACAAATAATAAATTATATGTAAAAAAAAAAAGACAGTAGGAAGGGAAAAATGAAGTGGGGGGAAATTGGAGGGGGAGATGAATCATGAGAGATGATGGACTCTGAGAAACAAACTGAGGTTTCTAGAGGGGAGGGGGTGGGGGGATGGGTTAGCCTGGTGATGGGTATTAAAGAGGGCACGTACTGAATGGAGCACTGGGTATTATACACAAACAATGAATCATGGAACACCACATCAAAAACTAATGATGTAATGTATGGTGATTAACATAACATAATAAAATAAAAATTTAAAAAGTACAAGCAATCAGGTAATTTAAGCATTTTTTCAACATTTTCTCAAGTTTATCCAAGGAAGTTTGGATAGTTGGAAAAATATTTCATAGCCTAGGAAAAGTCAACCTAAAAATATCAGTAACTAAATTTAACAAATGTGCTTCTTGACTTAAAGATGTTTTCAGATGATAAGTGCTCCCTCTGGTCTTATCATACAGAGAAACTATGTATCATTTTATGAGCTTATCTCTATGTGACATGAAATATAAAGAAAGTTCCACAGCTTAAAAGAGAATCTGATTCTGCCTAAGCCAAACCTTCTACTACTCCCCATATTATCTTCCCAAAGAGACTCAAATGAGTTTTAAAAGCCCAAGAATGATTTAATAAATGAAAAAGATATACCATGTTCCTGGAAAGACTTAGTATTATTATGAAGCTCTCAATTCTCCATAATCTATAAATTAAATGCAATTCCAATTAAAATTCCATTAGAGTTTTTTTATGAACTTTAGTGAATTAATTCTACAATGCTTTTTCTAGAGAAATCAGGGAATTTTTTAAAAATTGCAATTGTGAGGAAAGGGAAAAAAGCCATATTGCTAGCTCAGCAAACAGTATCACAAATTAAGAGTAATACATTCCAGTTTTTACTTTATATCATTCTATGAATTTTGTGTATGTTTTTATACTGAACATGAATTCACTTTAGAATTAAAATCTCAGTAAAGATAATTCTTAGAAAAAAAGCTATGTCCTATATTTGAAATTTTGCCCTAAAAATTAATAGTTAGGAAAGAATGAGCTCTAAAAAACTAGTTATAAGGATGGTGATTTTTCTGAAAAAAATAATTATTACTTATCTTCTGGAATGTACAGAAGTATAAAACTTCTGTATAGAAGAAGCCATTTTTTTATGTCCTGAATGTGTTCCTTCACTTTATATGTTGAGATATATAAATATATAAAATTATCTTTCTGGACTTGCCTTACACTTTCCTCCTTTACAAAATTCTGATATTCCCCTTACACTGTGCAGAATCAGCTACTCCCTCATTTTTCACCCCACTGAATTTCACATATAATTATATTACCTATTGCTATTATTGATGGTGCATGGAATAATATATGACTATCAATGGTGAGAATGCAAATTTGTCTGTCCTTTTGGAAACCAATTGGCAGCATCTATTAGAATTTTAAATTTTGATGAATAATACCATTTTGATTTGTAAATCTCCCCAACCTTGTATATACTTTCTATGTTCAAGCATGTTAAGCATTGTTCTAGTGGCAAAAAGTAGAAAGAAGTTAAATCTCCAAGAGAATAAGGGTTGAATAAATTTTCATATAAATTTTATATATTCCCACCATGGAATATTATGCAATGATTAGAATAATAGTTGCCATAGTTGCCTGGAGGGATTTCCATGAGGACATGATGAATGAAAAAAGTGAGAAGCAGAGAAATGAATATAATATAATCTTAATTTTGTAAAGCAACAACAAAAATATAACAGTGTCAATTGAGTGTACCTATGCATATAGAGAAAATTACTGAACACTATACAAGTGGTTGTTAACATGTGATACCTGAGAAAGAAGAAAAGTGATGTAGGCAAAAGGAAAGTAAGACAGACAAAACTAAAGACTGCACTTAAGACAAACCTTAATCTATGGCTGTAGTAGACTGCATTGACAAATTGTGCATAATCAAATCATCTTTGAGTTCCTATGATAAATAATAAGTTATCTTTATTATACAGTGCTGAATCCATAACACTGTGTTGCACATCTTTTTCCATGAGATTGGTTTATAACACTGCTGCCCAACAGAAATATAATGTGGGCCACATATATAATATTTTAGTAACTAGATTAAGAAAAATAAAAAAGTAAAATTAATATTTAACCCAATAAACTAAAATGTTATATAAATGTAGTATTTATCAACATAATTAATTAAAAAATTAATGAGATATTTCATTCTTTATTTTTCCTAAGTCTTCTAAATCTGTATGTATTTTATACTGGAGTACATCTCAATTCAGATGTAAATATTTCATCAAAAATACTTATCTATATTTATACCATAAAATTTATGGTTGAAAGATAGATTTATATAACCAAGTCATTCCAACCATACTTAAGGTTTTCCAATGATCAAATCAAGGGTCTTTTTTAATTTAATCAAAAATGTTTTCTGTTTAAAAACTTTTATATCTTAATGTAATTAGGATGTTAGCTGAAGGCCACATTCTACACAATGTAGATTGGAACAGTTAAGCACAGGGCTCTTCTTATATCTTTTCACACATAAATTCAACTCAATTACATGTTAATGAAAGGAAGATGTTAGTTGAAGGACCCATTCTACATAGTGATGTTTCAAGCAGTTAAGCACACAGCTACACCCATATAATTGTACATGTAAGTACAAACCAGTTACATCTTAATGAAAGGAAGAATTTTGTGGAATGATACATTCTCCACAGGGTAGCTTCAAAGAGTTAAGCACAAGGCTATACCCATATGATTGTACACATAGGTGCAAAACAGTTACATCTTCAGGAATAGATATATATGTTAGTTGTAAGATGTATTCTACATAAAGAACTTTGAAGCAGTTTAGCATAGGGCTATTCTCATGTACTTCTACACCTATGATTAAAAACACTTATATCTTCATGAAACAAGATGCTACTTGAAGGACAGTTCATATATGGTTCCTGGAGATTTTACGGGTTCCTTTCTTTTGGTCAGTTTTGGTCTTTCCTTACCACTCAAAGAGTCCCCTTCAATATTCTTGCAGGGCTGGTTTAGTGGTCACAGTCTCCTTTAGTCGTTTGGGAAACTTCTGATCTCTCCTTCTTGTCTGAATGATAGCCTTATTGGATAGGGTATTCTTGACCACAGATTTTTCCCATTCAGCATGTTGAATATATCATGCCACTCCCTTCTGGCTTCCCAAGATTCTGTGGAGATATCTGCAGCTAGACTAATGGGTTTTTCCTTGTAAATTAGGGACTTCTTTTGTCTTGCTGATTTTCAGATTTTTTTCTTTATCATCTGTGCCTCCTGGATTTGGATGTTTCCTCCCCTGGTTAGGAAAGTTTTCAGCTCTGATGTCCTTAAATAAACCTTCTGCCCACTTTACTCTCTCATCATCATCTAGGCCTCCTATAATACAAATGTTATTACATTTGATGGAGTCACTGAGTTCCCTAAGTCTATTCTCATGTTCCATAATTCTTCTTTCTTTTGTTCAGCTTCATTACTTTCCATTATTTTATCTTCTATATCACTGATTTGTTCCTCTGCTTCTTCCATCCTTGTGTTTATTACATCTAGTCTGTTCTGAATCTCCGTTATTGTATTCTTCATTTCTGACTCTTTTTTAACTCTTCTATCTCTGCAGGAAGGGCCTCCCTGAAGTCTTCCATTCTTTTCTCAAGGCCAGCAAGAATCCTTATGATTACTGCTTTAAATTCTCCATCTGGCATATTACTTCTACCTGTTTCAATTAGATCTCTGGCTGTGACCTGTTCTGGTAGTTTCATTTGGGATGAATTCCTCCATCTTGGCATTTTGTTTAAGTCTCGGTCTTCTTCTGTGTTTTAGAAAAGCCTATTATGTTTCCTGCTTCTGAGAATACTGGCTTGATGAAGAAGAGGTCATATAGTGTCCAGGGCCTGGTATATCAGGGAGTGTCTCAGATGTGTGCTGTTAACACTCTGCTGCTGTATTTCGGCTGCTCTATCCCTCAGGTCAGTCATCTGCAGAGGTTTTCCTTGCCTAGAGTAGGCAATGTTTAGACGTTGGCCAGAGTGTGGCGAGTTTTAATTAGATGTGCTCTCGTCTCCTTATTAAATGAGACCTGATTCTATTTCCAGTAGAACCAAAGCCTTTTAGAACTCTCTGGTCAGGAGATGTGGTGTGAGTGTGGGTTCTTGGTCTGGGGAAGGGGCCCAATGCACTGGGACTGAAACACACTTGAGTGAGAAGGTAAGTACCCTACCAAAAGAAAATGGGACTTGGTTTAAGCAGGCTAGGCAGCCAGTGTGGGTGCTGTGCTGTTTACTGCAGGTGGTTCTGGGCTTATGCTGAGAGGCAAGGGAGGAAAATGATACCCACCAGCTCTTTTGTCCCTGGAGAGGCATCTCTATGAACATCACCTCTCACAGATGTGTTGCAAGAAAAGAAAACAAGTTCTCCCTTGTGTACCTTAGGCATTCCTCAGATGGCACCAACTGCCCCCAGGTTGCTTGCATGCCTTATCTCCAGGAGCAGGGAAGTGTCCTGAGAGCTCTATCCCAGCCAAGTCTGCCAACGTTCAAAACTCCAGTTTGTAAGTACCACAGGTTGCAAAAACTCACAAAAATCAGCCCTTCTCATTTTCCCAGCCAATGGCTTTGGGGAAGTGTTCTCTTTGTGCATTCCTGTGTGCTCCTCTCTCTCCTGCCTTTCTCCACAATCAAGGCTCCCTTCCCTCCAGAGCACCTGCAATCCATTTCTTCCCCAAACCACATCTCCACACATCCTACTTTCTTTGATGGGGCCTCTTCTCTCCCTCTAACAAAGGAGTTTGTTCTGTCAGTCATCAGGTCAATTTCTTGGGTATTCAGAATGATGTGATAGTTATCTAGTTGTGTTTGAGAGATGAGACGAGTCTAGGGTCCTCCTACTATGCCACCATCTTACCTCCTCTTCAAATTAATCAGTTTTAAAAACTTGAAAATTCAGTTCCTCAGTAGCACCAGCCACATTTCAAGTGCTCAACAGATATCTGCAGTGAATTGGACAGCAAAGTCCATTTCCATTATTGCCCTATTCTATCGAGGTATCAATGTTTGCTAGTCTCACAAAACTATGTAGTTTTACCTCTTTTCTTGTCATTGAAATAATTTGCACAAGATTGTTATTACCTATATCTTGAAAAATGTTACAAATTTCCTTAGATAGGCAGGGTTAGCATCTTTGGTGGGGAGAGTAGTATGAGAGAAAGAAGTTATTAAATTTTACAAGGGTTATTATTTATCCAGATTTTCTATTTCTTCATGAATCAATTGTGGTCATTAACAATTGTGAATTTACTTTGTTTTGTTTCTTAAATTCCACTTATGAATGAAATCATATGGTATTTGTCTTTTCTGTCTGACTTATTTCTCTTAGCATTATACTCTCTAGGTCCATCCATCTCGTTCCACATGACAAGACTTCATTCTTTTTTAAGGCAGAAGAATACATGTCCCATACATACACAAACACAAACACACACACACACACACACACACACACACACACACACACACTACAGCTTTTTTATCCATTCATCTATCAATGAACACTTAGGTTGCTTCCATATCTTGACTACTGTAAATAATGCTGCAACATTAACATAAACATGTATTTTTGGAATTAGTGTTTTCATTTTCTTTGGGTAAATACCCAGTAGTGGAATTACTGAATCATATGGTATTTCTACTTTTAATTTTTTGAGGAGACTCCATAATGTTTTCCACAGTGGCTGTACCAATTTACATTCCCGACAACAGTAAACAAGAACTCCTTTTTCTCCACATCTTTGCCAACACTTGTTGTTTCTTGTCTTTTTTATTTCAGCCAGTCTAACAGGTGTAAGGTGATATCTCGCTGTGGTTTTGATTTGCATTTTCTTGATGATTAGTGATGTTGAGCATTTTTAATATGTCTGTTTGCCATCTGTATTTCTTGTCTGGAGAAATATCTATTTAGGTTCTCTGCCCATTTTAATTGATTATTTTGGGGGTTATCAGTTGTATAAATTCTTTATATTTTGGATACTAACCCCTTATCAGATATATCATTTGGCAGATTGCCTTTTGGTTTTGTTGATGATTTTCTTCACTGTGCAAAGGTTTTTTATTTTGGTACAGTCCTAATAGCATAATTTTGCTTTTATTTCCCTTACCTAAAGGGACAGATTTAGAAAAATGTTTCTATGACTGACATCAAAGAAATTACTGCCTATGTTTTTTTATATGCATTTTATGGTTTCAGGTCCTACATTTAGGTTTTTAACCCATTTTGAGTTTATTTTTATGTATAGTGTAAGAAAGTGACCCAGTTTCATTCTTTCGCATACAGCTATAGAGTTTCCCAGTGCCATTTGTTGAAAAGACTGTCTTTTCCCTATTGTATATCCATGCCTCCTGTGTCACACATTATCAGACAATATATGCATGAATTTACTTCTGGGCTCTATACTGATCTATGTGTCTATTTCTGTGCCAGTACCATATTGTTTTGATTACTAGAGCTTTGTACATCTTGAAATTTAGAATTGTGATACCTCCACCTTAGTTCGTTCTCAAGATTGCTTTGGCTATGCAAGGTCTTCTGCAGTTCCTTTCAAATTTTGGTAGTATTTGTTCTAGTTCTGTGAAAAACGTTGGTATTTGGGTAAGTACCATGTGAAATCTGCAGATTACTTTGGTAAGTATGGACATTTTAACAGTATCTATTCTTCCAACCCATGATCATGGAATATCTTTCCATTTGTTTGTATCATCTTCAATTTTTTTTTATCAGTGTTCATTCATGTCACATACTGAAAAATTAAAAGGTTTTCCTATAAGATCAGGAACAAGACAGTTCTGTTCAACATAGTACTGGAAGTACTAACCATAGCAATCAGACAACAAAAAGAAATAAAAGGGGTCCAAACTGGCAAGGAAGAAGTAAAACCTTCACTATTTGCAGATGACATGATATTACATATAGAAAACCTAAAAGACTACACTAAAAAAAAAAATTACTAGAACTGATAAATAAATTCAGTAAAGTCAGTAGGAGACCTGGATTTCGTCTGGTCTCAGGAATTCAGCTGGGTAGGGATCAAAACATTCTGAACACCTATGAACTCAACAAGAGATCGAAGAAAAGAATACCAAAAACTCTCTGAACAGAAAAGTGACCACTTTTTGGAAATTAGGACGTACGGAGAAGTGAATCGGAGGCGATATTCGGGGGGATAGATGGCAGGAGAGGGGACCTCCATTGGCCTCTTCTGGCAAGTGATAGAGCAGCGGAGCACAAAATTGGAACTTTTAGAAATCGGTTCCACTAAGGGACGTCGCTCCAGTGGCTAAGCAAGGGGTGGAATCCTAGCAGGACACTGTGGTCTCAGGACCCTCGGGGTCACAAAAAGACCAGGGGTGCCTGAGTGCAGCAGAGCTCCCAGGGATCAGAGCATGGAAGCCAGCTGCAGAGACAGAGCGGAGGAGCGGGCTCTCAGCTTGGGGATGTCATAAACTGTGATACGTGGCACAGTTGGGCCACTGCTCCTCCAGCAGGGACCCAACAAGCAGCATATCTGGGAGACTCCCCATCCTCCCCCCAGGAGGAGCAGCGCAGGAATGCACCACAGGGATCTGCTGGGTTTGGAGACTCCACACCGAGTCAAGTGCCACAGACAGAAATGCTCGATCACAGGCCGGGTGAGCACGGAGTGCGGCCAGAGACCGGGGAGATGGGAATGACTGACTGATTTCTATGGGGGCGCAATGAGGAGCAGGGCTCCGAGTTCTCGGCTCCTCCGGGACTGAGATTTGGAGGCCGCCATTTTCACTGTCGTCCTCCAAAGCTGTACCGAAAGGTTGTAGGGAACAAAAGCTCCTGAGAGCAAACCTGAGCAGATTACTTAGCCCGGACCCAGCAAGGGGTGCAATTCCGCCTCTGCCAAAGACATTTGGGAACCACGACAACAGGCCCCTCCCCCAGAAGATCAGCAAGAACCGCTAGCCAAGACCAAGTTTACCAATCAATGAGAACGGCAGAACTCCAGCGCTAGGGGAATACTGCACATAGAACTCATGCTTTTTTCCCATGATTCTTTAGTCTTTCAAAGTTAATTTTTTTAACTATCTTTTTTTTTAATTTTTCTTTTTCCCTTTTTCAACAAACATCTGATCAAAGCCTTTTTTAAAAAACATTTTTATTTTTAATTTTTAGAGTCATATTCTATCCCTTCATAGTAGTAACTCTTATTTTTGGCATATATATATATAAATTGTTCTCTCTTTAAAATTTTGAGATACACTTTCTTCTAACAGATCAAACTATACCCTAAATCTCTAGTGTATGGCTTTTTTCTAGTCTCCTCCCTGATTATATTCTCTCCCCTTTTTTTTCTTTTTTTTTAAATCCATGACTTTCTTTTTTCAAACAACTTCTTATCAATTCCTTTTATAAATTTTTTATACTTTTCATCTTTACACTCATATTCCATCCCTTCAACGTATCAACCCTAATTTTTGTACATATATAAGTTTTCCTCTCTTTAAAATTTTGGGAGGCACTTTCTTCTAAAAGACCAAAATACACCCAAAATCTAGTGTGTGGCACTGATCTATACACTAGCCTGATCATATCTGATCATATTCTGTTTTTTTTTGTTTTGTTCTATTTTGTTCGTTTTTAACTTTTTCTTTTTCTTTTTTCTTTTTTTCCCTTTCTTTTCCCTTGGTTTCAGGTCATTTCTGATTTCTTTAGACTATATTTTCTGGGGACATTGTTACCCTGTTAGCATTTTTTCTCTGATTCATCTATTCTCCTCTGGACAAAATGACAGCATGGAAAAAATGACTTCAACAAAAAGAACAAGACGTAGTACCAACTGCCAGGGACCTACTCAATACAGATATTAGTACGATGTCAGAACTAGAGTTCAGATCATGATTTTAAGGATACTAGCTAGGCTTGAAAAAAGCATGGAAGTTATTAGAGAAACCCTTTCTGGACAAATAAAAGAACTAAAATCTAAACAAGTCGAAATCAAAAAGGCTATTAATGAGGTGCAATCAAAAATGTGGGCACTAACTGCTAGGATAAATGAGGCAGAAGAGAGAATCAGCGATATAGAAGACCAAATGATGGAAAATAAAGAAGCTGAGAAAATGACAGATAAACAACTACTGGATCACGAGGGCAGAATTCGAGAGATAAGTGATACCATAAGACAAAATAACATTAGAATAATTGGGATCCCAGAAGAAGAAAGAGAGAGGGGGGCAGAAAGTATACTGGAGCAAATTAAAGCAGAGAACTTCCCTAATATGGGGAAGGAAACAGGCATCAAAAGGCAGGAGGCACAGAGAACCCCTGTCAAAATCTATAAAAATAGGTCAACACCCCAACATCTAATAGTAAAACTTACGAGTCTCACAGATAAAGAGAAAATACTGAGGGCAGCTCGGGAGAAGAGATATGTAACCTACAATGGTAGAAACATTAGATTGGCCACAGACCTATCCACAGACCCCTGGCAGGCCAGAAAGGACTGGCATGACATCTTCAGAGCACTAAACGAGAAAAATATGCAGCCAAGAATACTATATCCAGCTAGGCTCTCAATGAAAATAGAAGGAGAGATAAAAAGCTTCCAGGACAAACAAAAACTAAAGGAATTTGCAAACACAAAACCAGCCCTCCAAGAAATATTGAAAGGGGTCCTCTAAGCAAGAGAGAACCTAAAAGCAACATAGACCAGAAAGGAACACAGACAATAAACAGTAACAGTCACCTTACAGGCAATACAATGGCACTAATTTCCTATCTTTCAATAGTTACCCTGAATGTAAATGGGCTAAATGCCCCAATCAAAAGACACAGGTTATCAGATTGGATTAAAAAACGAGACCCATCGATATGCTGTCTGCAAGAGACTCATTTTAGACCCAAAGACACCTCCAGATTGAAAGTGAGGGGGTGGAAAACCATTTACCATGCTAATGGACACCAAAAGAAAGTTGGGGTGGCAATCCTTATATCAGACAAATTAGATTTTAAACCAAAGATTGTAATAAGAGATGAGGAAGAACACTATATCCTACTTAAGGGTCTGTCCAACAAGAAGATCTAACAATTGTAAATATCTATGCCCCTAACATGGGATCAGCCAATTACATAAGCCAATTAATAACAAAAGCAAAGAAACACATGGACAACAATACGATAATAATGGGGGACTTTAGCACCCCCCTCACTGAAATGGACAGATCATCTAAGCAAAAGATCAACAAGGAAATAAAGACTTTAAATGACACACTAGACTAAATGGACTTTACAGACATATTCAGGACAACCATCCCAAAGCAACAAAATACACATTCTTCTCTAGTGCCCATGGAACATTCTCCAGAAGAGATCACATCCTAGGTCACAAATCAGGTCTCAACCAGTACGAAAAGATTGGGATTATTCCCTGCATATTTTCAGACCACAATGCTTTGAAACTAGAACTCAATCACAACAGGAAAGTCACAAAGAACTCAAATACATGCAGGCTAAAGAGCATCCTACTAAAGAATGAATGGGTCAACCAGGAAATTAAAGAAGAATTTTAAAAATTCATGGAAACCCATGAAATGAAAACACAACTCTTCAAAATCTTTGGGATGCAGCAAAGGCAGTCCTGAGAGGAAAGTATATAGCAATACAAGCCTTTCTCAAGAAACAAGAGAGGTCTCAAATACACAACCTAACCCTACACCTAAAGGAGCTGGAGAAGAAACAGCAAATAAAGCCTAAACCCAGCAGAAGAAGAGAAATAATAAAGATCAGAGCAGAAATCAATGAAATAGAAACCAAAAGAAGAGTAGAACAGATCAACGAAACTAGGAGCTGGTTCTATGAAAGAATTAACAAGATTGATAAACCCCTGGCCAGACTTATCAAAAAGAAAAGAGAAATGACCCAAATCAACAAAATCATGAATGAACGAGGAGAGATCACAACCAACACCAAAGAAATACAAACAATTTTAAGAACATATTACGAGCAACTCTATGCCAGCAAATTAGATAATCTGGAAGAAATGGATGCATTCCTAGAGATGTATCAATTACCAATATGGAACCAGGAAGAAACAGAAACCTTGAAAGACCTATAACCACTAAGGAAATTGAAGCAGTCATCAAAAATCTCCCAAAAAACAAAAGCCCAGGGCCAGATGGCTTCCCAGGGGAATTCTACCAAACATTTCAAGAAGAATTAATACTATTCTCCTGAAACTGTTCCAAAAAATAAAAATGGAAGGCATACTTCCAAACTCGTTTTATGAGGCCACCATTACCTTGATCCCAAAACCAGACAAAGACCCCATCATAAAGGAGAATTACTGACCAATATCCTTGATGAACATGAATGCAAAAATTCTCACCAAAATACTAGCCAATAGGATCCAACAGTACATTAAAAGTATTATTCACCACGACCAAGTGGGATTTATCCCTGGGCTGCAAGGTTGGTTCAACATCCACAAATCAATCAACGTGATACAATACATTAACAAAAGAAAGAACAAGAATCATATGATCCTCTCAATAGATGCAGAAAAAGCATTTGACAAAGTACAGCATCCTTTCTTGATCAAAACTCTTCACAGTATAGGGATAGAGGGTACATACCTCAATAACATAAAAGCCACCTATGAAAAACCTACAGCAAATATCATTCTCAATGGGGAAAAAAATGAGAGCTTTCCCCCTAAGGTCTGGAACATGGCAGGGATGTCCACTATCACCACTGCTATTCAACATAGTATTAGAAGTCCTAGCCACAGCAATCAGACAACAAAAGAAATCAAAGGCATCCGAATCGACAAAGAAGTCAAACTCTCACTGTTTGCAGATGATATGATACTGTATGTGGAAAACCCAAAAGACTCCACCCCAAAACTGCTAGAACTCATACAGGAATTCAGTCAAGTGGCAGGATATAAAATCAATGCACAGAAATCAGTGGCTTTCCTATACACCAGAACAAGACAGAAGAGAGAGAAATTAAGGAGTCAATCCCATTTACAATTGCACCCAAAACCATAAGATACCTAGGAATAAATCTAACCAAAGAGGCAAAGGATCTGTACTCAGAAAACTATAAAATACTCATGAAAGAAATGAGGAAGACACTAAGAAATGGAAAAGCATTCCATGCTCATGGATTGGAAGAACAAATACTGTGAAGATGTCAATGCTACCTAGAGCAATCTACACATTCAATGCAATCCCCATCAAAATACCATCCACTTTTTTCAAAGAAATGGAACAAATAATCCTAAAATTTGTATGGAACCAGAAAAGACCCTGAATAGCCAGAGGAATGTTGAAAAAGAAAAGTAAAGCTGGAGGCATCACAATTCCGGACTTCCAGCTCTATTACAAAGCTGTCATCATCAAGACAGTATGGTACTGGCACAAAAACAGACACATAGATCAATGGAACAGAATAGAGAGCCCAGAAATGGACCCTCAACTCTATGGTCAACTTATCTTTGACAAAGCAGGAAAGAATGTCCAATGGAAAAAAGTCTCAACAAATGGTGTTGGGAAAATTGGACAGCCACATGCAGAAGAATGAAACTGGACCATTTCCTTACACCATACACAAAAATAGACTCAAAATGGTTGAAAGACCTCAATGTGAGACAGGAGTCCATCAACATCCTAAAGGAGAACATAGGCAGCAAACTCTTCGACCTCAGCCGCAACAACTTCTTCCTAGAAACATCACCAAAGGCAAAGGAAGCAAGGAAAAAATGAACTATTGGGACTTCGTCAATATATAAAGGTTTTGCATAGCAAAAGAAACAGTCAACAAAACCAAAGACAACCAACAGAATGGGAGAAGATATTTGCAAATGACATATCAGATAAAGGGCTAGTATCCAAAATCTATAAAGAACTTATCAAACTCAACACCCAAAGAACAAATAATCCAATCAAGAATTGGCCAGAAAACATGAACAGACATTTTTCCAAAGAAGACATCCAAATGGCCAACAGACACATGAAAAAGTGCTCAATATTGCTCGGCATCAGGGAAATCCAAATCAAAACCTCCATGAGATACCACCTCACACCAGTCAGAATGGCTAGAATTAACAAGTCAGGAAACGACAGATGTTGGCGGGGATGTGGAGAAAGGGGAACCCTCCTACACTGTTGGTTGGAATGCAAGCTGGTGCAGCCACTCTGGAAAACAGTATGGAAGTTCCTCAAAAAGTTGAAAATAGAGCTACCGTATGATCCAGCAATTGCACTACTGGGTATTTACCCCAAAGATACAAATATAGGGATCCGAAGGGGTACATGCATCCTGCTATTACAGCAGCAATGTCCACAATAGCCAATCTGTGGAAAGAGCCAAGATGTCCATCGACAGAAGACTGGATAAAGATGTGGTGTGTGTATATATATATATATATATATATATATATATATATATATATATATATATATATATAATGGAATATTACGCAGCCATCAAAAGGAATGAGATCTTGTCATTTGCAACAACATGAATGGAACTGGAGGGTGTTATGTTGAGTGAAATAAGTCAGTCAGAGAAAGACATGTATCATATGACCTCACCAATATGAGCAATTCTTAATCTCAGGAAACAAACTTAGGGTTGCTGGAGTGGGGGTGGGATGGGAGGGATGGGGTGGCTGGATGACAGACATTGGGGTGGTATGTGCTATGGTGAGTGCTGTGAATTGTGCAAGACTGTTGAATCACAGTTCTGTACCTCTGAAACAAGTAATGCAATATATATTAAGAAAAAAAAAAGAAGATAGCAGGAGGGGAAGAATGAAGGGGGGTAAATCGGAGGGGGAGACGAACCATGAGAGACGATGGACTCTGAAAAACAAACTGAGAGTTCTAGAGGGGAGGGGGTGGGGGAATGGGTTAGCCTGGTGATGGGTATTAAAGAGGGCACGTTCTGCATGGAGCACTGGGTGTTATGAACAAACAATGAATCACGGAACACTACATCACAAACTAATGATGTAATGTATGGTGATTAACATAACTATAAAAAAATTTAAAGGGAGAAAAAGGAAAAAGACTCAGAAATTGTTAGCTTATTTTGTGAATTCAAGAAATTTATCTATATGCCTGAATATACAATTCACTGTATCAATTTAATTTTTTAAAAATTTACAAAGTTGTAATAACATTCAACATAATAAAACAAATGTAAATACTCACAAAAAAGAATTGTTCTGAAGAATTTTTGTTCTAAAACCAATTAGAATATGTGCATTAGCTTGATGTGTTTCAAAATTTCAATAGTTCATGATTATGTTAAAATAAAAATATATTAGACCAAATTTTTTATTAGATTAGGCATATTTCTCATCGATTATTTTCTCTCCCTATCATAATGATACTTCACACCTAAAGATTCTATTCATGTAATCTTGTCAGTGAAGTTTCTAAAACATTTTCTAAGAGATTTAAAATATTTATGTATCGGCAGACGCCATTATCCTCTGTTTCTCTGCTGCAGCAACCTCGACGTCTTGCCTACGTCCCTTTTTCTTGCGACCTATAGGCTACTGCAGCACTAGGGTGTCAGTTGGTCCCGCCCAGAACACTTCAGTTCTGCTCTGCAAGGATATATTATACCACATTGGTGTATCCATTTAATACAAGAAAATGGAAACTGAACAGCCAGAGGAAACCTTCCCCAACACCGAAACCAATGGTGAATTTGGTAAACGCCCTGCAGAAGATATGGAAGAGGAACAAGCTTTTAAAAGATCTAGAAACACTGATGAGATGGTTGAATTACGCATTTTGCTTCAGAGCAAGAATGCTGGGGCAGTGATTGGAAAAGGAGGCAAGAATATTAAGGCTCTCCGTACAGACTACAATGCCAGTGTTTCAGTCCCAGACAGCAGTGGCCCCGAGCGCATATTGAGTATCAGTGCTGATATTGAAACAATTGGAGAAATTCTGAAGAAAATCATCCCTACCTTGGAAGAGGGCCTGCAGTTGCCATCACCCACTGCAACCAGCCAGCTCCCGCTCGAATCTGATGCTGTGGAATGCTTAAATTACCAACACTATAAAGGAAGTGACTTTGACTGCGAGTTGAGACTGTTGATTCATCAGAGTCTGGCAGGAGGAATTATTGGGGTCAAAGGTGCTAAAATCAAAGAACTTCGAGAGAACACACAGACAACAATCAAGCTTTTCCAGGAATGCTGTCCTCATTCCACTGACAGAGTCGTTCTTATTGGAGGAAAACCTGATAGGGTTGTAGAGTGCATCAAGATCATCCTTGATCTTATATCAGAGTCTCCCATCAAAGGACATGCACAGCCTTATGATCCCAATTTTTATGATGAAACCTACGATTATGGTGGTTTTACAATGATGTTTGATGACCGCCGTGGACGTCCTGTGGGATTTCCCATGCGGGGAAGAGGTGGTTTTGACAGAATGCCTCCTGGTCGGGGTGGGCGTCCTATGCCTCCATCTAGAAGAGATTATGATAATATGAGCCCTCGTCGGGGACCTCCTCCACCTCCTCCTGGACGAGGTGGCCGGGGTGGTAGCAGAGCTCGGAATCTTCCTCTTCCTCCACCACCACCACCTAGAGGAGGAGATCTAATGGCCTATGACAGAAGAGGAAGACCTGGAGACCGCTATGATGGCATGGTTTGTTTCAGTGCTGATGAAACTTGGGACTCTGCAATAGATACATGGAGCCCATCAGAATGGCAGATGGCTTATGAACCACAGGGTGGCTCCGGATATGATTATTCCTATGCAGGGGGTCGTGGCTCATATGGTGATCTTGGTGGACCTATTATTACTACACAAGTAACTATTCCCAAAGATTTGGCTGGATCTATTATTGGCAAAGGTGGTCAGCGGATTAAACAAATCCGTCATGAGTCAGGAGCTTCGATCAAAATTGACGAGCCTCCAGAAGGGTATGAAGATCGGATCATTACCATTACAGGAACACAGGACCAGATACAGAATGCACAGTATTTGCTGCAGAACAGTGTGAAGCAGTATGCAGATGTTGAAGGATTCTAATGCAAGATATTTTTTCTTTTTTATAGTGTGAAGCAGTATTCTGGAAAGTTTTTCTAAGACTAGTGAAGAACTGAAGGAGTCCTGCATCTTTTTTTTTTTTTTATCTGCTTCTGTTTAAAAAGCCAACATTCCTCTGCTTCATAGGTGTTCTGCATTTGAGGTGTAGTGAAATCTTTGCTGTTCACCAGATGTAATGTTTTAGTTCCTTACAAACGGTGGGGGGGGGAAGGGCGTGCAAAAACTAACACTGAAATTTTGAAACAGCAGCAGAGTGAGTGAATTTTAATTTTTGTTCATTGTTGGTGGTTTAAAAGAAAAAATTCCCCCCATGTAATTATTGTGAACACTTTGCTTTGTGGTCACTGTAACATTTTGGGGGGGGGTGGGACAGGGAGGAAAAGTAACAATAGTCCATTTGTCCCTGGCATCTATTCAGAGCAGTGTGCAGAGTGTAATGCTCTTTTGTAAGAAATGTTTTATGATTTTTAAAATAAATTTAGTGAACCTATTTTGGTGGTCATCTTTTTTTAAGACAGTCATTTTTCAAATGGCTGGATCCCCAACCCACCCCAAACTAAACACTAAGTTTGATTTTCAGCTCCTCTGTTGGATATAAATAAATGCATCTCTTCTTGGACATAGGCAAAATATCTTGGCTAATTCCATTCTGGTGATTTCTTGATGATTTGAAAGTCTATTGCTTGGGAAGAAATTCCATCATACACATTTATGCTTATAATAAGCTGGGGATTTTTTTTGTTTGCAAATGCTTGCCCCTACTCTGCAACAGTTTTCTATGTTAGTAATTGTGAATGGAGAACCAAGGTGGGGAGCAATACTACAAATTGAGTAATGGTATAAGTATAAGTATATGCCAGAAGCCTAATGGCAGCAAGTTTTATTAATCAGAATAATACTTGGTTATGGAAGTGACTGATGCTAAATAAATTCTTCTTATCTTTTATTAGATAATTTTTCACCTATAGACAAACTGTCAGCCTGCTAGTGTCTATTAGTTAAACTTTGTAAAATATATATATATTCTTGTTTTTTTCCAATGTATGCAAATTGAAGGAAAAAGATGTACCATTTCTCTGTTATATCTTGGATTATGTAGGAAATGTTTGTGAACAATTCAAAAAAACGATGAAAAAAGTTCCTGTGGATGTTTTGTGTAGTATCTTGGCATTTGTATTGATAGTTAAAAGTTCACTTCCAAATAAACAAAACTCCCATAATACTAGATTTGATGTGTACCCAATTTGAACAAGGGTTGGTGACTACCTGTAAAATTTGATCAAACGTTCCTCTTGTAAGGAAATACAGTAATCTTAAATTAAAAAAAATATTTATGTATCTTAGTTTTTGTGTGATTTTCTTAAAGTTGTATAATTCAAATTTTTATGTTAACCATCTTTATGAGCTATACATTTTCCCTACTTCTTTTCTATCACTTCCTAATTTTCCTTCCTAGATTATATCATCTATGTGATTGTTTATATGTTGGGAAGATATGAGCAAAAAGTCCTATCTATGAACTTATTTTTCACTTCAGTACTTAGCAAAATGCCTTTTCATGGTATCACTCGCATTTGCTAACTAAATTAATGAATCAATAATCACCAATTCTATTTTCATCCTGTATATTGTGTTTAAAATTCTGGGTTACAGATCCTTTCAGAAGAATCTTTCTTTGGTCAGATCCCTGTAATCAGCTGGTGCCATTTTCCTTCCTCTCCCCAGGGGTCCTAATGAACATTTTTTATTTCTTAGATCATAATAATATCATTAGGGTAATAATGGTACCACTTCTTTAGGAACTTTTATTTGGAAAACTTCTGTAGTAATTCAAATATCCTAACTTTCTGTTGATCTTCAAAAGCATCTAC
Organism: Eumetopias jubatus; assembly: GCF_037043125.1. NCBI lineage: Eukaryota > Metazoa > Chordata > Mammalia > Carnivora > Otariidae > Eumetopias > Eumetopias jubatus. Next base: position 93,581,437 of record NW_028274812.1, read on the forward strand.
TTTTCTAAAACTGATATAGTGACCAAAATGCTATAAAGTTTTGAATATTAATGTATCTTAAGAATATAAAGATAAAATTAACCCATATTTACTTAATTTTGACCTCCAGCCTTTTTTTGTAAGATATTTAAACCACAGAGGATATAAAACCTTTTTACAAGGCCACTCTTGATTTTTAAAGTCCTTTAAGAAAAGTTAAGAGCCAAGACAAACCAATTGCTTCGTTTCTGGCCAGCTGAGCAGGAATAACCAGAGGATGGTCATTAATCATCAACAAATTAGAAAGAAATCACTGTGCCAAGTCAAAGGTAAAATCAATTACAGTGACAATTAAAGTACTCAAACATCAAGCTCAAAGCCCCTGTGGATAATAGACAACCTAATACGACTTTATAGGGAATTCAAGCATAGACTTTTCCATAATGCTGAAATACAAAAGCAGATTTAATGAAAGGATATAGAGCAATAATTGATATGTTAAGAAAAAAAAGCCTCCTATGGCAATAAAGTTGACAGTGATTTGCCCCATTGTTTTACCAATCAATGATTTATATTGCAGAAAGTAGTGGTAAGTACATATTGATTACAGTTCTTTTGCTGCAATCACATCTTTGTGAAGAAAATTCCATGCAGTGTGCTTTGATGTTGGCATCCAGCACCAAGACAAAATAAGTTTGCACAGTGTTACAGAACTAAAGGACAACCTTATCACTTTATGCTGCCAACCGTTTCTTTCTCTTTGCTGACCTTCAGATGAAATCACCCAAGTAAGTCCAGAGAAATGTAGAGTTTTACAGATCTGTACATTTTCCCAGATGAGTTATATTGTTATTCGCAGTTCTCCTACAGTCAACCAACATGAACATTTCTTCTAAAATTCTGAAATAAGGTAAAATTTTCCCCAGTGAGGTCAGGAGAGAGGCAAGGCACTTGTTTCTGCTTAGTTGTTTAGAAGAAGATCAGGAACATTCATATTCAGTTTGTCACAGCTAAAATATGCTGCGACTTTTCTTCCATTTAATCTACCCTATGTAAGCATTTTCCTAAAAGACATAACATTTCAACAGCATTTGGTGAATTTATCACAGATCTGCTAAGAAAATTAAAATAGCTGTAATTCTAGTCTTATTACTGTTTTAGTGACTGATCACAGATTAGTCATTTAACCTTTTTTCTTGTAAATTTTTTAATCTCCAAAGTGGAAAGAAAAGATCATTTCTATGTATTAAGCAAAGAGGTTGAATAGATTCTTGATTCTGGAAATCATCTTAAGATAGTAATTGAAAAATACTGTATTATTCAAATATACAGTACATGTAAATTTACTTGAATATATCAGTAACAGAATAATACTAATTCCCAAATTATCAGTAGCCAGTAGTTACACATGACTCAAAACAGTGTTTTGAAAATCAAAAACCCTTGTGCTTGTTGTTGGCATCATTTTAATTCATTTTGTACTTTGGTAACTCATTCCATGGATAAAATTCCTTTTAAAGACAAAACTATTCTTCGATTTTGCTTACTGAGAACTTAGCAATGACCTTGATATTCTCAGTTTACCATTACATCACTGACTCAATGATCTATCCAGTACCTGCAGATCTCCACACTCCCTAAGCTCTATTCACCCAGTGCAACAGTAGTTGAATCTCTCCCATTTTGTGACAGTTTCATCTCTGTTTTAGCTACTCATGAGGGGAGAATGTGTTTGAAAATGTCTCAAGTAGCAGCAGACGTTAAGACCAAGCTTATTTTTGTCCTTGTAGAAAAGAAGCTCATTCAACCACATTCTGAATTAAATGCACTGGAATTCCATTGGGTTCCATGGCATGCATGAGCAAGCTATTTTACACATATTAACTCACTGACTTTAACCCTAAGAGGTAGCTGACATTGTCACAACCATATCACAGAGGACAACACAGAGAGGTCAAAGTCTTGTGCAAGACCACTCATCTCATGTCAGAGGTGTATGTGGACCTTAAGTCTAACTCTAAAACTCATTTTCTTTCTTCTTACATGAATATAGCTCATCATGAAAATGAGAAATAATCACTTTTATGTTTCTACTAGTAAATATTAACTCTGGATGGTTTATAATAATCCTCAAGACCTTTCTATAATTAGAAAAGACCTAGTACCAATCTTAAGCTTGTTTTATCATTCTGCAACTAGATTGGACATAAAATTACCTCCCTACACAGCCCTTCAAATAGGCAGTTTACAAAATAGGGGTACAGATAATATAAAGAAACCTTTTAGTCATTTAACAGATACTGATTGGCTATTAATACATCATAAATGTAATAAATAAGTAAATTACATAACATGTTAAAAGATGGTAGGTGCTCTGAAAATAAAAACAGAGCAAAGTAAGGAGGGTTGGGAGTGGAAGGGGAGGTAGCAAAGAAAGGGCATGATTCAGTGCTTGGGTCAAGATAGTAAAGGGATGGAGGGAGGAGGGAAGTACAAGAGGAGATGAGAGAAGAAGCAGAGGTCAGATAGCATAAGGACACCATAGCCTTTGGCTTTTACTCTTAATGAAGTAAGAAGTCAATTCAGGGCTCTGACAAGAAAAGTAAGATAATCTTATTTATATTTCTAATAATCACTCTTGTTGCTGAATCAATGGAGGGGAAGCAAAGGCAACACAGGCAGAAAAGATAAAAATGGTAAGAGGCTATTGTCCAGGAGACAGGTGATGGTGGCTTAAATTAGAGGGTAATGGTAGAGGTGGTAAAATGGACTTGGGTTTTCATATAATGTCACTAGAATTTCCTGATGGATTGGATATGAAATGTGAGAAAAACACAAGAAGGAGGACGGCTCCAGGGTTTGCTTTGATAGTGGGAATGATGGAGTGCCAGTAACTGAGATGGGTAAGGATGCATGCAGACCAGCTCTGGAGTGTAGATCAGGAGCCTAGTTTCAGGAGTCAAGCTTAACATCCAAGAGGAGATATTAAATTGGGCTATGTATACAAATTCAGGAGTTCTGAAGAAAGATCTGGGCTAAAGATAGAAATCTGTGAGTTATCATATAGATAGTGTTTAAAACCATAAATCTAGGAAAAGTCATGAGGGGAGTGAAGAAAAGAAATGAACTTCTTTGTCATTATATTTATAGTAAGCATCTTACATTCTTCTGGTAGAGATTTAAAGCAAGACTGTTTTATTTTGGTTTGTTTTATGGAATGAGACAAAAGTTTAGTGACTGGGGGTCTATATGTAATTATTTCTAATTTTCCTTTGGAATAAAAATCTTCACAGTTCAATGACATATAAGCTCCTAATTGAAAACTCAAGCTCTCATATAAGCTTTCAGTCAACATCAATGTATTAGTACTACTCTGATAGTGCTAATAGTGAAAATACAAAAAGCCTGTTTCCAAAAGTTGGATTTCTATCTCAAAGATGCTGTTAATGCCCAATAGAAGTATTTCTAAGAGTTTAGCCTCTCTGCCTATAGAGGAAAATCTCATAATAAGAACTTGAAACATAATAAAATTGAAATTTAAAGAATATCCTTTTATTTTCCAGTAAAGGAGAAGAAATAATGGTGATTTAAACATCTTCATATAAAAAACACAGAGCCTTTAAACATGCAAATTGAAAATGAAATATAGAGTAAATGCTAATACCTCACTTTTCCCCCCTGACAAGCATTTTCTCCCATATTCATTTTTAATGTCAGAGAATTCACAGAACTAAGATCTTTATTCTAAACTTCCAGAGCTTTCCTGAGCAAGTAATTATGTAGGTATTTGTCAGAAACTGAACTTAGGAATTTAAATTCATATGTAGAGTACAGTTACATAGATTTTACTATCACCCTACTCCCCACCCCCATCCTCTCAGGGTCAGGCATCACTCCAAACCAACCCTTTTTCCTTTAAGGTTCAGAGACAGGATTGGGGAAATTATAAAACTCAGTAAAAGTAAAGATGTGATAAAATAGGCATGCAAGTATATAGCTAGTAGGCATATAAGCTGATTCAAGCTTTGTAGAGAGAAAACTGGCAGAGAGGTCCTAGAGCTACTTGCCTCTGGTCCCTTCTGTGTTCTCTGTTTTCCCTCAGTTAGCTCCTGTCCAACTGTCCTGAGCTGATTTCTATGGTGTCTCTGGATTAGATAATGAGCAGAATAGAAGTCAATGGAGTACAGTTTGTCTTTCCATCAAGCCATGATTTTTCTAACTCCACACTATTTATTTTTTCTAAATATTGTGCAGGTTTCTTTTTTTAAGTAACTGTATATACCAGTCAAGGTGCCCGCAGGAAACAGATGGCATATTCAAACTGGATAATTTGAGGAGAGTTTAATAAAGTAACTATTTAGAAACCACATAGTTTTTTGGATTAATTAAGACACCAGCCTCACTTTCTCTCCACCTTTTACCTCTGAAACCATGGAGAAGGGAGATCATGGATGCACAGCAAATGAGTTAAATGCCCAGACAAGCCTGGCTACATAATCTGTGGATCCACAACAAAATGAAAATGCAGGGCCCCTTTTTTGAAAACATTGTTAAGAATTTCAAGACAGTGACAACAGAACATTAAATCAAGGGCCCTGCCGAGTGTGGGACCCTGCGCAACTGCCAAAGTCATGTGCTCATGAAGCCAGTCTGTTCCCAGGACATCCAAAAGAATGAATAAAAATATAGAGGACTCTGAAGGGCAAATGAAGCTACCCAACACACATTGTGTTACTTTGGTTAGGTTTTTTAAATATTCTAGACCACAGTTTACTTGTCTATACAGTGAGTACAACAGTACTCCACATTGTTATTTTGAGAATTAAATGAGATGGTACATGCAATTTGCTGAGGCCAGTGGCTGGCAAAGAAAAAGTGGCCAAAAAAAATCAGCTACTACTATTTACCTTAACATTAACACTAACTTAATATCAATATGCAGAGAAATATATTCATATGTAGTTGTCCTGGATAAGTTATGCAATTTCCATCATTTTAGAAAAATACCAAATGTGTTTAGTAGTTTTGGGGGGGAAATTTTTGTATTTACAGAAATTTGAAGAATCCATGAATGTATGACTAGTGAATATACACTCCATAAAAATGAAAAAATTTTCTGTCATATGGCCATCTTCTTAACACTGAGGATAGCAATATTTCATATAGGAATCATAAACTTTTTTTGAGAATCCGTGACTGAAACTTGAAAAAACTTCCCTTCTTCCTACTCTTACCAAGATTCTCTTTTTGTGAAGTCCATAAAAACTTCTAAACTATACCGTTTCTCATCCCTGCAGCCCCATTGATCTCCTCTGGCTATTCTTGAGGTCTTAGTTTTGCGTCATGTGTTTTCTACAGGTATTAAGTCTAGCCATGCCTGCTCCTAGATATATGTGTTAATTATAAAGCCAGACAGGTCTCAGAGAGAATTCTGGTTTTGCTGATTACCAGTTGTTTAACTACAGACAAAACTTCATGTTCTTCATCTATAATACTTGAGAATCAAATTCTTTATATTGAGCACAAAACCTAACACATAGGAGGTACTCAATAACCTAGTTCTTTTCTTCTTTTTTTCCTGTAAGTCTTTCTACCTTTATTTTAAACTCTTGGATGGAGCAATAATTTGCCTTGCGTAAGTGTCCTTATTCCATTCAACTGCGCTTTTCAAGACATGCTATTTTTACAATGATAATATATAAACAAATGTAAACAGAATCATTTTTCATCTTTACTAAACACAGTGAAAAGAAATGAGACATAGTAAAATAATGTTAAACTGCTAATAAAGAGCTAAGACCAGAGATTTATTTCTGCCACTGACTGCGTGGCATATGGAAATCTAGTTCTTATAACATTATTGTGAATAATATGATATTGACATAGAAGTTAATTTGTGAATTGACTTTTGTCTACAAACTAGGAGATCTTACTTAGCTTTCTTCCCCAACAATAATATATGATGATCGATGAAAGCATAATATTTTTATTTTCTCCTACAGGTGCACAAAAAAGAATGTGTTGTGTCATAGCAAAACTTGGTTGACCACGTTAACTCTGGCTTAACTCAAATTACTGTAAAATCACAATTATTAAGAATCAAGTCTGCATAGGAAAGCAACAGAGTTTGGCCCCCTTTAAGCCAGAGTTAAAATATTTTTGTATTTTCTAAAAATGCATTTATTACTGTACATTATTTAACCTTTTCCAGATGATTCAGGGTATGATGGCAAGCCTTAGTGACCGTACTATGCTATAAGCACTAGTGCTCTTGGGAAATATAAGATCATGAGCTCCTTTTGTCTTATATGAAAGGGCCCAAACAGTTGGTGTTCTCTCTCTCCCCACCCCCGTTTCTCTGTGTGTGTGTGTGTATGTGTGTGTGGTGTGTGTGCTGGAGGAGAGGCATCTGCCTTTAGTGTTATTTATAATTAATTTTGGCTATTTTTAAATTGTTTCCTTTCTGGTTCTCTGGCCATATGCTGAATATTTGAGTTTTTGACATGTTATACAACTTAGAACAAAATTAAATTAATGTTAATTACTTTAAGTATATAACCAAAAGATTCTGTTTTATTTAAAAAACTTGAATAAAGTAAAGGAATATCTCAAGTTAAAATAACAAACTTAAATCCTACTAAATCACCAATTTAATCTAACATATTGCTTCTCTATCCAACTTAGGTCTCTGAGTAATAAATGGTATGATTTTCAAAAGACTAAGCAGAAAAAAACTGATGATTACAAAACACAAAAATAAATATACCCATGTACTGAATGTATAGATTACTTTCACTATATTACACACAGTAACTAAGATTAGAATTCCTAGCTGAAACAGGAACATTTGCTATCTCCTTGTTGGAAGCTCCCTAGAAGACAGAACAATATGCTCCCATGTACTATCTGATTTTTAAAATGGTAGATTACAAGAATTTTACATTATAAAGGTTCTTTTTCCTTTTCTTTTTTCCTGGCAGGCTTACAGTAGTCCTAATATATTATACCTGATTCTTTTTACTGTTCTGATTCAAGGTCACTCCATAAAAAATTTGCATTGCTGGCATACAAAAAGTTGAAGGTAGTTGCTGTCACCTTGAATAATTCTGCACATTTCTCTTTCTTAAAAAAAAAAAATGTAAAGTGGCGGTGACTTTATTTTGCACTACTCTACTGAAGATTAATACTATACTCTGAAATTCTTGAGAAAACCCATTTTCTAAAATGATCTTGCCTTGTTGCAACAAAGAAAAAACTAAAATCTTCACACTGCATGGGAGGTGCAGATGGATAAACATAAGAAAGGAGCCCTTGACCTCAGCAGCAGAGCGTGGACATTTCCAAGGGGAGGTTGAAAAGACAGATGGTTAGTTCGGCTTCATGTCTAAGAAACATGTGCTGCCTTGAGGTAAGCAGGGATCTTTCCATGAGAGGCCACTTTTGGTTTTAGGCACTTCCAATTCTTCTAAAAACCTCTCAACAATTTACACAGCTATTTTTACTTTATCTTCCCTACCTCAATTTTGATGGCATTTTACTTAAAGGATAATAAACTTGTTTCATGTTCAACCCAAAATCTTTGTGTATATCACTCTTTCTTCAGAGTTCAGCTTGCATAAGCCACCATGCAGTGTCCCACCCGATTGCCATGCTTCACTGGGAGCACACATTTTCACAATAGTGAAATGAAGTACATTCTAGACTGTTTTTTATCCATTTCTAGAGCTGCTAAGCTAACACAAGTCCTAGTAACATTGTTTCTCTCTGAAAGTGTTCCAGTTGCTCTCTCTACTTCCAATATAAACTAGCCCCTACTATCAGATAAACAGCAACAAAAACATAATTCCTTTAAGCATTAGTGTTACTTTATAATTTATCTATTCAAAAATATGTACCCAGTTCAGAAAGGTTCAATAAACAATGGTATGTTCCAGGCACTGTACCAATCATATAAATAAACTATAATACAACTTTTAAGTATATTAAGTAAGAGTTATTTCTTCCAAATATAAATGTAGCATCAGTGGGGACCTAACCCAACTTGGAGAAAGTAAGAGGTATAAGAAAAGGGTTCCTAGACTTGGTAACATGTGAATTTTAAGAGTAGTAACAGTTTGGGCCAAAACTGTCAAGATTTGATCCTGTCTGCTTTTCCAGTCTAGTCTCCTATACCACCTTTCAGTGAACTATATGCTCAGACAATATCAAACCATTAGAGCAGTTCTTTCTAAACATCTTGCTGTTTCACATTTCCAATTCCTCATTCAGGAGCTCTTATCTCTACTTTTCACTTTCTTCCCAGTCCTCCCTCCTTTATTTTCCCTCGCCTACTTTTCCTTCAAAATTTCACGAGATATAACTGCCAAGATTATACTGCCTGATATCTCAAGTTGAGATAAAAACAACAGTCCTGTATTCTCCAATAATACCCTGTGAAAATCGCCTTTATGGTACATATGACAATATATTGGACTCATCTGTAACATAAATTAATAGAGGATATGATCCATGTGATATTCTATTTCAAGCAGTACCTATATTCAATAAATGTGTTTTTTTAATGCATAATAGTTAGACCTAGCAAAATACCAAAAAGGAAAAAAAAATACTTAGGAATAAACTCACCCATGTAGACCAAACACTTGAACAGTAAAAACTATAACACATGGCGGAAATAAATTAAGGACAAAAATAAAGAGACATCTCATGTTTATGAATTAGAAGACTTATTATTATTAATTCAATACTACCCAAAGCAACCTACTGACCAAATTTAATTTCTATCAAAATCCCAATGATGTTTTTTGCATAAACAGAAAAATCTATCATAAAATTAATATGGAATCTCAAGGGACCCTGAATAGCCAAAATAATCTTGAAAAAGAGGAGCAAAGTTGAAGATCTCACACTTCTTGATTACAAAGCTTATTTTAAAAGCAACATTAATCAAAACAGTATGGTACTGGCATAAATAATGACATATACACCAATGGAACAGAATACTGATCCCAGAAATAAACCCTCGCATGTACGGTCAAAGGATTTTTGACAAGGATGCCAAGACCATTCAATGCAGGAAAGAACAAATGGTGTTGGGAAAATCGGGTATCCACATGCAAAAGTATGAAACTTATCTTGCCCAAAGACAAAAACTAACCCAAAATAGGTGAAAGACCTAAGCATAAGAGCTAAAACTGTAACACTCTGAGCAGGAGACATAAGGGAAAATCTTCATGACATTGGGTTTATCAATGACCTATTTGATATGAAACCAAAAGTACAGGCAACCAAAGAAAAAACAAACAAATGGGGCTACATCAAATTTTAAAACTTCTGCACATCAAAGGACAAATCAACAGAGTGAAAATGCAACCCATGAATGGGAGAAAATATGTGAAAATCATGTATTTGATTAGGGATTAACATCCATGATATATAAAGAAATTCTACAACTCAAAAACCAAAAAAGCAAGCAACTCAATTTAAAAATGAGAAAAGGGCTTGCATAGACATTTCTCCAAAGAAGATATATAGAAAGCAAAAAACATAAAAAGGTGCTCAACATCACTAATCATTAAGGAAATGCAAATCAAAACAGCAGTGAAATATTACATTACATTATTAGGATGGCTACTATCAAAAAAAAAAAAAAACAGAAAATAACAAGTATTAACAAGGATGCAGAGAAACTGGAATCCTTGTGTAATGATGTAAAATGGTCCAGCCATTATGGAAAACAGCATGGTACTTCTTCAAAAAATTAAAAACAGAATTGTCATATGATCCTGCAATTTCACATCTAAGTATATACAGAGGAAAAACTGAAAGCAAGATCTAAAACAGATATTTATACACACATATTCCCAGCAGCATTATTCACAATAACCAAAATGTGGAAGCTACTCAGGAGTCAATCAATGGATGAATGGATAAACTAAATGT